>NW_025548520.1:0-7500 GCF_905237065.1 Salmo salar
TAACTGTACCTTAGCAGCAGCGTCCTGACTGTCTTTACGGTGTTTGTTGATCAGTAACTGTACCTTAGCAGCAGCGTCCTGACTGTCTTTACGGTGTTTGTTGATCAGTAACTGTACCTTAGCAGCAGCGTCCTGACTGTCTTTACGGTGTTTGTTGATCAGTAACTGTACCTTAGCAGCAGCGTCCTGACTGTCTTTACGGTGTTTGTTGATCAGTAACTGTACCTTAGCAGCAGCGTCCTGACTGTCTTTACGGTGTTTGTTGATCAGTAACTGTACCTTAGCAGCAGCGTCCTGACTGTCTTTACGGTGTTTGTTGATCAGTAACTGTACCTTAGCAGCAGCGTCCTGACTGTCTTTACGGTGTTTGTTGATCAGTAACTGTACCTTAGCAGCAGCGTCCTGACTGTCTTTACGGTGTTTGTTGATCAGTAACTGTACCTTAGCAGCAGCGTCCTGACTGTCTTTACGGTGTTTGTTGATCAGTAACTGTACCTTAGCAGCAGCGTCCTGACTGTCTTTACGGTGTTTGTTGATCAGTAACTGTACCTTAGCAGCAGCGTCCTGACTGTCTTTACGGTGTTTGTTGATCAGTAACTGTACCTTAGCAGCAGCGTCCTGACTGTCTTTACGGTGTTTGTTGATCAGTAACTGTACCTTAGCAGCAGCGTCCTGACTGTCTTTACGGTGTTTGTTGATCAGTAACTGTACCTTAGCAGCAGCGTCCTGACTGTCTTTACGGTGTTTGTTGATCAGTAACTGTACCTTAGCAGCAGCGTCCTGACTGTCTTTACGGTGTTTGTTGATCAGTAACTGTACCTTAGCAGCAGCGTCCTGACTGTCTTTACGGTGTTTGTTGATCAGTAACTGTACCTTAGCAGCAGCGTCCTGACTGTCTTTACGGTGTTTGTTGATCAGTAACTGTACCTTAGCAGCAGCGTCCTGACTGTCTTTACGGTGTTTGTTGATCAGTAACTGTACCTTAGCAGCAGCGTCCTGACTGTCTTTACGGTGTTTGTTGATCAGTAACTGTACCTTAGCAGCAGCGTCCTGACTGTCTTTACGGTGTTTGTTGATCAGTAACTGTACCTTAGCAGCAGCGTCCTGACTGTCTTTACGGTGTTTGTTGATCAGTAACTGTACCTTAGCAGCAGCGTCCTGACTGTCTTTACGGTGTTTGTTGATCAGTAACTGTACCTTAGCAGCAGCGTCCTGACTGTCTTTACGGTGTTTGTTGATCAGTAACTGTACCTTAGCAGCAGCGTCCTGACTGTCTTTACGGTGTTTGTTGATCAGTAACTGTACCTTAGCAGCAGCGTCCTGACTGTCTTTACGGTGTTTGTTGATCAGTAACTGTACCTTAGCAGCAGCGTCCTGACTGTCTTTACGGTGTTTGTTGATCAGTAACTGTACCTTAGCAGCAGCGTCCTGACTGTCTTTACGGTGTTTGTTGATCAGTAACTGTACCTTAGCAGCAGCGTCCTGACTGTCTTTACGGTGTTTGTTGATCAGTAACTGTACCTTAGCAGCAGCGTCCTGACTGTCTTTACGGTGTTTGTTGATCAGTAACTGTACCTTAGCAGCAGCATCCTGACTGTCTTTACGGTGTTTGTTGATCAGTAACTGTACCTTAGCAGCAGCGTCCTGACTGTCTTTACGGTGTTTGTTGATCAGTAACTGTACCTTAGCAGCAGCGTCCTGACTGTCTTTACGGTGTTTGTTGATCAGTAACTGTACCTTAGCAGCAGCGTCCTGACTGTCTTTACGGTGTTTGTTGATCAGTAACTGTACCTTAGCAGCAGCGTCCTGACTGTCTTTACGGTGTTTGTTGATCAGTAACTGTACCTTAGCAGCAGCATCCTGACTGTCTTTACGGTGTTTGTTGATCAGTAACTGTACCTTAGCAGCAGCATCCTGACTGTCTTTACGGTGTTTGTTGATCAGTAACTGTACCTTAGCAGCAGCGTCCTGACTGTCTTTACGGTGTTTGTTGATCAGTAACTGTACCTTAGCAGCAGCGTCCTGACTGTCTTTACGGTGTTTGTTGATCAGTAACTGTACCTTAGCAGCAGCGTCCTGACTGTCTTTACGGTGTTTGTTGATCAGTAACTGTACCTTAGCAGCAGCGTCCTGACTGTCTTTACGGTGTTTGCTGATGTTGTGTTCCAACTCTTTAATCTTCAGCTGAGACTCATTGGTTTTCTCTCTCATATGGTTAGCTTCTGTACTCTTACCCTGGAATACACACACACACACACACACACACACACACACACACACACACACACACACACACACACACACACACACACACACACACACACACACACACACACACACACACACACACACACACACACACACACACACTTTGTTGGCATGGAACATGAAATTACATCGTCAAAGTAGCTCATTGGGTAGAACAGATATGTTTAGAAAGTGATCTGATCCTAGGTTATAATAATCTCTCATGGACTGATGCACGTAACAACTGGTATTGTAGCGTCTCTAGGGCCTCCATTTTCATTTCTGGATGTAGGATACTCTTTAATTCACTTGTAGATAGTTTCAGCGTTTAAATGCTTGGAAAAATGTCTCGCGCAATATTAGGCTGAGTGACACCTAGGGCTGATCCCATTTAGTGAACTGGTTGATTGTTTGGTCAATAGGCTGTTGGTCAACAGAGATTTAGTTTGTTTGTTTAGCAGTCGCAAATGTATTTAAAAAAATGTAAATGGTGCACAAGACCTGTCTGAGTGGACTGATCCATTGTGGAGGCCGTGGGGGGATGGTACAGTCCATCAGTCTAAGACACCTGTCTGAGTGGACTGATCCATTGTGGGGGTGGTGGTACAGTCCATCAGTCTAAGACACCTGTCTGATTGGCTCCTGTCTGAGTGGACTGATCCATTGTGGGGGTGGTGGTACAGTCCATCAGTCTAAGACACCTGTCTAAGTGGACTGATCCATTGTGGGGGTGGTGGTACAGTCCATCAGTCTAAGACACCTGTCTGAGTGGACTGATCCATTGTGGGGGTGGTGGTACAGTCCATCAGTCTAAGACACCTGTCTGAGTGGACTGATCCATTGTGGGGGTGGTGGTACAGTCCATCAGTCTAAGACACCTGTCTGAGTGGACTGATCCATTGTGGGGGTGGTGGTACAGTCCATCAGTCTAAGACACCTGTCTGAGTGGACTGATCCATTGTGGGGGTGGTGGTACAGTCCATCAGTCTAAGACACCTGTCTGAGTGGACTGATCCATTGTGGGGGTGGTGGTACAGTCCATCAGTCTAAGACACCTGTCTGAGTGGACTGATCCATTGTGGGGGTGGTGGTACAGTCCATCAGTCTAAGACACCTGTCTGAGTGGACTGATCCATTGTGGGGGTGGTGGTACAGTCCATCAGTCTAAGACACCTGTCTGAGTGGACTGATCCATTGTGGGGGTGGTGGTACAGTCCATCAGTCTAAGACACCTGTCTGAGTGGACTGATCCATTGTGGGGGTGGTGGTACAGTCCATCAGTCTAAGACACCTGTCTGAGTGGACTGATCCATTGTGGGGGTGGTGGTACAGTCCATCAGTCTAAGACACCTGTCTGAGTGGACTGATCCATTGTGGGGGTGGTGGTACAGTCCATCAGTCTAAGACACCTGTCTGAGTGGACTGATCCATTGTGGGGGTGGTGGTACAGTCCATCAGTCTAAGACATGTGATACTGAAACACTAATATAAATATTATCGTTGGATAGTCGCCGCTGTCTGCGGTTCTGAAGCCATATTTAGTCTGCTGTTGAATTGACACCTTTTCCCATGTTGCTAACAAGGAACTTTATACCGGGACAACAATTTAGTGTCACTGATCATCTGGACAAATTAGGACTTTGCAGGTGCTGGTGATTTCTGAATTTGGGAAGGATAGAGGACATTTGGTCCAACTTGCAGAGAGTTTCAGTTTAGGGGGTTGGGTGGGACTTTGCTAATCTCATTAGTATCTTTTCACCTACATCTCCAGCAGAACTTAATCCAGCATCTGATGCTTTTATCAAGGATTCTAGTTCTGCGTGTCCGAGATGGTTTCCACGACAACATTACGATGATGATGATGAGGAGCAGCATGGTAACAACACCACCAGTACTACTGACAATAATGTAGTAATCATACCTTGATCTCTTTGTCCTGGGATACGATCACCTCTTTCTGTCTAGTCAACTCCTCCTGGGCCTTACGCACAGACTCCTGGAGAGAGAGAGGGGAGGGGGAGAGGTTGAGGAAGGAGAGACAGGTGGGGGGAGAGAGGTTGAGGAAGGAGAGAGAGAGAGGAGGGGAGAGAGAGGTTGAGGAAGGAGAGAGAGGAGGGGAGAGAGAGGTTGAGGAAGGAGAGAGAGAGGGGGGAGAGAGAGAGGTTGAGGAAGGAGAGAGAGAGGTTGAGGAAGGAGAGAGAGAGGTTGAGGAAGGAGAGAGAGAGGTTGAGGAAGGAGAGAGAGGGGAGAGAGAGAGGTTGAGGAAGGAGAGAGAGAGGGGAGAGAGAGAGGTTGAGGAAGGAGAGAGAGAGGTTGAGGAAGGAGAGAGAGAGGTTGAGGAAGGAGAGAGAGAGGGGAGAGAGAGGTTGAGGAAGGAGAGCGAGAGGTTGAGGAAGGAGAGAGAGAGGTTGAGGAAGGAGAGAGAGAGGTTGAGGAAGGGGAGAGAGAGAGGTTGAGGAAGGAGAGAGAGAGGTTGAGGAAGGAGAGAGAGAGGGGAGAGAGAGAGGTTGAGGAAGGAGAGAGAGAGGGGAGAGAGAGGTTGAGGAAGGAGAGAGAGAGGGGAGAGAGAGGTTGAGGAAGGAGAGAGAGAGGGGAGAGAGAGGTTGAGGAAGGAGAGAGAGGTTGAGGAAGGACAGAGAGAGGGGGGAGAGAGAGAGAGAGAGAGGGAGAGAGAGAGGTTGAGGAAGGAGAGAGAGAGGTTGAGGAAGGAGAGAGAGAGGTTGAGGAAGGAGAGAGAGAGGTTGAGGAAGGAGAGAGAGGGGGGGAGAGGTTGAGGAAGGAGAGAGAGGTTGAGGAAGGAGAGAGAGAGGTTGAGGAAGGAGAGAGAGAGGGGGAGAGAGAGAGGTTGAGGAAGGAGAGAGGTTGAGGAAGGAGAGAGAGGTTGAGGAAGGAGAGAGAGAGGGGAGAGAGAGGTTGAGGAAGGAGAGAGAGAGGGGAGAGAGAGGTTGAGGAAGGAGAGAGAGAGGGGAGAGAGAGGTTGAGGAAGGAGAGAGAGAGAGAGAGAGGGGAGAGAGAGGTTGAGGAAGGAGAGAGAGAGGGGAGAGAGAGGTTGAGGAAGGAGAGAGAGAGGGGAGAGAGGTTGAGGAAGGAGAGAGAGAGAGGAGGGGAGAGAGAGGTTGAGGAAGGAGAGAGAGAGAGGAGGGGAGAGAGAGGTTGAGGAAGGAGAGAGAGGAGGGGAGAGAGAGGTTGAGGAAGGAGAGAGAGAGGGGGAGAGAGAGAGGTTGAGGAAGGAGAGAGAGAGGTTGAGGAAGGAGAGAGAGAGGTTGAGGAAGGAGAGAGAGAGGTTGAGGAAGGAGAGAGAGAGGGGAGAGAGAGAGGTTGAGGAAGGAGAGAGAGAGGTTGAGGGGGGAGAGAGAGAGGTTGAGGAAGGAGAGAGAGAGGTTGAGGAAGGAGAGAGAGAGGTTGAGGAAGGAGAGAGAGAGGGGAGAGAGAGGTTGAGGAAGGAGAGAGAGAGAGAGGGGAGAGAGAGAGGTTGAGGAAGGAGAGAGAGAGGTTGAGGAAGGAGAGAGAGAGGGGAGAGAGAGAGGTTGAGGAAGGAGAGAGAGAGGGGAGAGAGAGGTTGAGGAAGGAGAGAGAGGTTGAGGAAGGACAGAGAGAGGGGGAGAGAGAGAGAGAGAGAGGGGAGAGAGAGAGGTTGAGGAAGGAGAGAGAGAGGTTGAGGAAGGAGAGAGAGGGGGGAGAGGTTGAGGAAGGAGAGAGAGGTTGAGTAAGGAGAGAGAGAGGTTGAGGAAGGAGAGAGAGGGGGGAGAGGTTGAGGAAGGAGAGAGAGGTTGAGTAAGGAGAGAGAGAGGTTGAGGAAGGAGAGAGGTTGAGGAAGGAGAGAGAGAGGGGAGAGAGAGGTTGAGGAAGGAGAGAGAGAGGGGAGAGAGAGGTTGAGGAAGGAGAGAGAGGGGAGAGAGAGGTTGAGGAAGGAGAGAGAGAGGGAGAGAGAGGTTGAGGAAGGAGAGAGAGAGGGGAGAGAGAGGTTGAGGAAGGAGAGAGAGAGGGGAGAGAGAGGTTGAGGAAGGAGAGAGAGAGGGGAGAGAGAGGTTGAGGAAGGAGAGAGAGAGGTTGAGGAAGGAGAGAGAGGGGGGAGAGGTTGAGGAAGGAGAGAGAGGTTGAGGAAGGAGAGAGAGAGGTTGAGGAAGGAGAGAGAGGGGGGGAGAGGTTGAGGAAGGAGAGAGAGGTTGAGGAAGGAGAGAGAGAGGTTGAGGAAGGAGAGAGAGGTTGAGGAAGGAGAGAGAGAGGGGAGAGAGAGGTTGAGGAAGGAGAGAGAGAGGGGAGAGAGAGGTTGAGGAAGGAGAGAGAGAGGGGGGGAGAGAGAGGTTGAGGAAGGAGAGAGAGAGGGGAGAGAGAGGTTGAGGAAGGAGAGAGAGAGGGGGAGAGAGAGGTTGAGGAAGGAGAGAGAGAGGGGAGAGAGAGAGGTTGAGGAAGGAGAGAGAGAGGGGAGAGAGAGGTTGAGGAAGGAGAGAGAGAGGGAGAGAGAGGTTGAGGAAGGAGAGAGAGAGGGAGAGAGAGGTTGAGGAAGGAGAGAGAGAGGGGAGAGAGAGGTTGAGGAAGGAGAGAGAGAGGGAGAGAGAGGTTGAGGAAGGAGAGAGAGAGGGGAGAGAGAGGTTGAGGAAGGAGAGAGAGAGGGGAGAGAGAGGTTGAGGAAGGAGAGAGAGAGGGGAGAGAGAGGTTGAGGAAGGAGAGCGAGAACGGAGTGGGGGAGTGAAGGGATGTGAAGATAGAGAAGAGAGTGTTGTCAGTGATAAAGTATATAAACATATAGCTAGTTCATGTCAACAATCCAGTCGCCCGGGCCGGGCCAACCGATGAGGTCGACGCCCGGGCCGGGCCAACCGATGAGGTCGACGCCCGGGCCGGGCCAACCGATGAGGTCGAGGACATTTGACAGTATTGGACCAGGATGTAACGGTACCTTGTTCTCTGCCACGGTGGTAGACATGTTGTCTATCTGTTCCTGGATAGTCTTCATGGCTTCATCTACTGCCAGGATCTGTTGTTCATAGCCAGCCTGCTCCCTCTTCAACTCCTCCAACTCTAGGACTAGGGACTCAGCCTCCTGCACACACACACACACACACACACACACACACACACACACACACACACACACACACACACACACACACACACACACACACACACACACACACACACACACACACACACACACACACACACACACACACACACACACACACACGTCAAATCAAAGCCCCCTTTACTCTTGTTTGTACACTGTGGAGGGTCTTGAATAATGTTATTGCT
>NW_025548520.1:10000-20000 GCF_905237065.1 Salmo salar
CAAGGCCAGGACAGAGGTTTAACAATATCAACAAGGCCAGGACAGAGGTTTAACAAGGCCAGGACAGAGGTTTAACACCACAATATCAACAAGGCCAGGACAGAGGTTTAACAACACAATATCAACAAGGCCAGGACAGAGGTTTAACAACACAATATCAACAAGGCCAGGACAGAGGTTTAACACCACAATATCAACAAGGCCAGGACAGAGGTTTAACACCACAATATCAACAAGGCCAGGACAGAGGTTTAACAATATCAACAAGGCCAGGACAGAGGTTTAACAATATCAACAAGGCCAGGACAGAGGTTTAACAACACAATGTCAACAAGGCCAGGACAGAGGTTTAACAACACAATGTCAACAAAGCCAGGACAGAGGTTTAACAATATCAACAAGGCCAGGACAGAGGTTTAACAACACAATGTCAACAAGGCCAGGACAGAGGTTTAACAACACAATGTCAACAAGGCCAGGACAGAGGGTTCCCAGAGACCATCCATATAGAAAATAATAATAATTATGCATGGATGAGTAAATGTCTTTATATGGGCGCCAGGCAGCCTAGTGGTTAAGAACGTTGGGCCAGTAACCGAAAGGACGCTGGTTTAAATACCCGAGCCCATACAAAGGTCTGCTAAATGGAATACATTATCTCAGGGTAGGGCTGCAAAATACTGGTAGCATGTGATCCTGGACGGAGACAGCTGATAGGTCCAGATATGACCCATGGGGATAATAAGTCATGTGATCCTGAACGGAGACCACTGATAGGTCCAGATATGACCCATGGGGATAATCTGACCTTGTACTTCTCCTCTGCCTTCTTCTGGACCTCGTTACTGCTCTGCAGGGTCTCCTCACACTCCTCTGAGAGAAAAACACACACACACTTTATGTGAGTAAAGTCATACTGTATTAAAAAAATTAGAATAATCACGACAGCTGTGATGGAAACAGGAAGTTCAGTACAATTTTATAAAATGCCGACGGATAAATGTGTTTGTTCGACATGGTGGGATCTTTTCTGTGTTGGTTTTCCCAGATACCAGGAAGTCTTAACCCCCGACCCCTGGCCTAATTTCCCAGATACCAGGAAGTCTTAACCCCCGACTCCTGGCCTAATTTCCCCAGATACCAGGAAGTCTTAACCCCCGACCCCTGGCCTAATTTCCCAGATACCAGGAAGTCTTAACCCCGACCCCTGGCCTAATTTCCCAGATACCAGGAAGTCTTAACCCCGACCCCTGACCTAATTTCCCAGATACCAGGAAGTCTTAACCCCGACCCCTGACCTAATTTCCCAGATACCAGGAAGTCTTAACCCCCGACCCCTGGCCTAATTTCCCAGATACCAGGAAGTCTTAACCCCCGACCCCTGGCCTAATTTCCCAGATACCAGGAAGTCTTAACCCCCGACCCCTGGCCTAATTTCCCAGATACCAGGAAGTCTTAACCCCCGACCCCTGGCCTAATTTCCCAGATACCAGGAAGTCTTAACCCCTGACCCCTGGCCTAATTTCCCAGATACCAGGAAGTCTTAACCCCTGACCCCTGGCCTAATTTCCCAGATACCAGGAAGTCTTAACCCCCGACCCCTGGCCTAATTTCCCAGATACCAGGAAGTCTTAACCCCCGACCCCTGGCCTAATTTCCCAGATACCAGGAAGTCTTAACCCCCGACCCCTGGCCTAATTTCCCAGATACCAGGAAGTCTTAACCCCCGACCCCTGGCCTAATTTCCCAGATACCAGGAAGTCTTAACCCCCGACCCCTGGCCTAATTTCCCAGATACCAGGAAGTCTTAACCCCCGACCCCTGGCCTAATTTCCCAGATACCAGGAAGTCTTAACCCCCGACCCCTGGCCTAATTTCCCAGATACCAGGAAGTCTTAACCCCTGACCTAATTTCCCAGATACCAGGAAGTCTTAACCCCTGACCTAATTTCCCAGATACCAGGAAGTCTTAACCCCTGACCTCTGGCCTAATTTCCCAGATACCAGGAAGTCTTAACCCCTGACCTCTGGCCTAATTTCCCAGATACCAGGAAGTCTTAACCCCTGACCCCTGGCCTAATTTCCCAGATACCAGGAAGTCTTAACCCCTGACCCCTGGCCTAATTTCCCAGATACCAGGAAGTCTAAGAACCATTGAGGCCTTTGTTGTACTCCTCTCTATCCCAGTTACAACCACCCCACATCCTGTCACTGGAATACCAGCTGTAGGTTTTATCACCAAGTCCATCAATCGTCAGCTTCAAGCTCTTTCTAGTAAAACCCATGTCCTCAACACCCAGACCAGCTGCAGGAAGCTAGAGTGGACACCATCAAACTCAGCATTAACAAGACAGAAATATCTTACTGTTTGTTAAGTACATCATTGTTACTTACATACATAATCCCCCCCCCCTCCTCACAGTTCCCAACTCTTTTAGATCAAGTGATGTCCCACCTTAAAAAAAATATGTTGAAAAACATTGTCTGTGTACTCACCGATGGTCTTCTGTAACATCTTCAGTTCTTCCTGTTGTTTATGGAAGGAACTCTGGTGGAGTTTAACCTGGAGAATGTCTAACTCTTCTGTCTTCATGTCTAACTGCTGCTTTAACAAACGATACCTAGAGAGAGAGGAGAGGGTAGAGTTTAACCTGGAGAATGTCTAACTGCTGCTTTAACAAACGATACCTAGAGAGAGAGAGGAGAGGGTAAAGTTTAACCTGGAGAATGTCTAACTGCTGCTTTAACAAACGATACCTAGAGAGAGAGAGGAGAGGAGAGTTTAACCTGGAGAATGTCTAACTGCTGCTTTAACAAACGATACCTAGAGAGAGAGAGGAGAGGAGAGTTTAACCTGGAGAATGTCTAACTGCTGCTTTAACAAACGATACCTAGAGAGAGAGAGGAGAGGAGAGTTTAACCTGGAGAATGTCTAACTGCTGCTTTAACAAACGATACCTAGAGAGAGAGAGGAGAGGAGAGGAGGGAGAGAGAGGAGGTAGAGGGTAGAGAGCGGAGAGACGGGGGAGAGCGGAGGGACGGGGGAGAGAGGGAATATATGCAGAAATGTTTCAGAGATATTGAATTAGCTGAACTCTTAAAGCTACATAGTAAATGTTTCAGGCACACACACACACACACACACACACACACACACACACACACACACACACACACACACACACACACACACACACACACACACCTCTCAGCAGTCCCCTTGAGACCAGCCAGTTCTTTGTCCAGGGTCTGTAGCGCCGTCTCTGTGGCTGACAGACTATCCTGAACCTCTCTCAGCTCCTGGAGACTGGACAACACTGAGGCTGACTGGGAACGGGCTCCTACAGGGAGACGGAAAATAAACACCAAATTAGAGAGGAGGGAAGGAGGGATACACACACAACCCTTAGACAGGACAACACAGACACACAACCCTTAGACAGGACAACACACACACACAACCCTTAGACAGGACAACACAGACACACAACCCTTAGACAGGACAACACACACACACAACCCTTAGACAGGACAACACAGACTGACTGACTCCTAGAGGGATACACATAACCCTTAGACAGGACAACACAGACTGACTGACTCCTAGAGGGATACACATAACCCTTAGACAGGACAACACAGACTGACTGGCTCCCTAGAGGGATACACACACAACCCTTAGACAGGACAACACAGACTGACTGGCTCCTAGAGGGATACACATAACCCTTAGACAGGACAACACAGACTGACTGGCTCCTAGAGGGATACACATAACCCTTAGACAGGACAACACAGACTGACTGGCTCCTAGAGGGATACACACACAACCCTTAGACAGGACAACACAGACTGACTGGCTCCTAGAGGGATACACATAACCCTTAGACAGGACAACACAGACTGACTGGCTCCTAGAGGGATACACATAACCCTTAGACAGGACAACACAGACTGACTGGCTCCTAGAGGGATACACACACAACCCTTAGACAGGACAACACAGACTGACTGACTCCTAGAGGGATACACACACAACCCTTAGACAGGACAACACAGACTGACTGGCTCCTAGAGGGATACACACAACCCTTAGACAGGACAACACAGACTGACTGGCTCCTAGAGGGATACACACAACCCTTAGACAGGACAACACAGACTGACTGGCTCCTAGAGGGATACACACAACCCTTAGACAGGACAACACAGACTGACTGGCTCCTAGAGGGATACACACATAACCCTTAGACAGGACAACACAGACTGACTGGCTCCTAGAGGGATACACACAACCCTTAGACAGGACAACACAGACTGACTGGCTCCTAGAGGGAGACACACAACCCTTAGACAGGACAACACAGACTGACTGGCTCCTAGAGGGATACACATAACCCTTAGACAGGACAACACAGACTGACTGGCTCCTAGAGGGATACACACAACCCTTAGACAGGACAACACAGACTGACTGGCTCCTAGAGGGATACACACAACCCTTAGACAGGACAACACAGACTGACTGGCTCCTAGAGGGATACACACAACCCTTAGACAGGACAACACAGACTGACTGACTCCTAGAGGGATACACACACAACCCTTAGACAGGACAACACAGACTGACTGGCTCCTAGAGGGATACACATAACCCTTAGACAGGACAACACAGACTGACTGGCTCCTAGAGGGATACACACAACCCTTAGACAGGACAACACAGACTGACTGACTCCTAGAGGGATACACACATAACCCTTAGACAGGACAACACAGACTGACTGGCTCCTAGAGGGATACACATAACCCTTAGACAGGACAACACAGACACATAACCCTTAGACAGGACAACACAGACACATAACCCTTAGACAGGACAACACAGACACATAACCCTTAGACAGGACAACACAGACACATAACCCTTAGACAGGACAACACAGACACATAACCCTTAGACAGGACAACACAGACACATAACCCTTAGACAGGACAACACAGACTGACTGACTCCTAGAGGGATACACATAACCCTTAGACAGGACAACACAGACTGACTGGCTCCTAGAGGGATACACACAACCCTTAGACAGGACAACACAGACTGACTGGCTCCTAGAGGGATACACACAACCCTTAGACAGGACAACACAGACTGACTGACTCCTAGAGGGATACACACAACCCTTAGACAGGACAACACAGACTGACTGGCTCCTAGAGGGATACACATAACCCTTAGACAGGACAACACAGACTGACTGGCTCCTAGAGGGATACACATAACCCTTAGACAGGACAACACAGACTGACTGGCTCCTAGAGGGATACACACAACCCTTAGACAGGACAACACAGACTGACTGGCTCCTAGAGGGATACACATAACCCTTAGACAGGACAACACAGACTGACTGGCTCCTAGAGGGATACACATAACCCTTAGACAGGACAACACAGACTGACTGGCTCCTAGAGGGATACACACAACCCTTAGACAGGACAACACAGACTGACTGGCTCCTAGAGGGATACACACACAACCCTTAGACAGGACAACACAGACTGACTGGCTCCTAGAGGGATACACACACAACCCTTAGACAGGACAACACAGACTGACTGGCTCCTAGAGGGAGACACACATAACCCTTAGACAGGACAACACAGACTGACTGACTCCTAGAGGGATACACACAACCCTTAGACAGGACAACACAGACTGACTGGCTCCTAGAGGGATACACATAACCCTTAGACAGGACAACACAGACTGACTGGCTCCTAGAGGGATACACACACAACCCTTAGACAGGACAACACAGACTGACTGGCTCCTAGAGGGAGACACACATAACCCTTAGACAGGACAACACAGACTGACTGGCTCCTAGAGGGATACACACACAACCCTTAGACAGGACAACACAGACTGACTGGCTCCTAGAGGGATACACACACAACCCTTAGACAGGACAACACAGACTGACTGACTCCTAGAGGGATACACATAACCCTTAGACAGGACAACACAGACTGACTGGCTCCTAGAGGGATACACACAACCCTTAGACAGGACAACACAGACTGACTGGCTCCTAGAGGGATACACACACAACCCTTAGACAGGACAACACAGACTGACTGACTCCTAGAGGGATACACACAACCCTTAGACAGGACAACACAGACTGACTGGCTCCTAGAGGGATACACACACAACCCTTAGACAGGACAACACAGACTGACTGGCTCCTAGAGGGATACACATAACCCTTAGACAGGACAACACAGACTGACTGGCTCCTAGAGGGATACACATAACCCTTAGACAGGACAACACAGACTGACTGGCTCCTAGAGGGATACACACAACCCTTAGACAGGACAACACAGACACACAACCCTTAGACAGGACAACACAGACTGACTGGCTCCTAGAGGGAGACACACAACCCTTAGACAGGACAACACAGACTGACTGGCTCCTAGAGGGATACACACACAACCCTTAGACAGGACAACACAGACTGACTGACTCCTAGAGGGATACACATAACCCTTAGACAGGACAACACAGACTGACTGTCTCCTAGAGGGATACACATAACCCTTAGACAGGACAACACAGACTGACTGGCTCCTAGAGGGATACACACACAACCCTTAGACAGGACAACACAGACTGACTGGCTCCTAGAGGGATACACACAACCCTTAGACAGGACAACACAGACTGACTGTCTCCTAGAGGGATACACATAACCCTTAGACAGGACAACACAGACTGACTGGCTCCTAGAGGGATACACACACAACCCTTAGACAGGACAACACAGACTGACTGGCTCCTAGAGGGATACACACAACCCTTAGACAGGACAACACAGACTGACTGGCTCCTAGAGGGATACACACATAACCCTTAGACAGGACAACACAGACTGACTGGCTCCTAGAGGGATACACACACAACCCTTAGACAGGACAACACAGACTGACTGTCTCCTAGAGGGATACACACAACCCTTAGACAGGACAACACAGACTGACTGACTCCTAGAGGGATACACATAACCCTTAGACAGGACAACACAGACTGACTGGCTCCTAGAGGGATACACACAACCCTTAGACAGGACAACACAGACTGACTGGCTCCTAGAGGGATACACACACAACCCTTAGACAGGACAACACAGACTGACTGGCTCCTAGAGGGATACACATAACCCTTAGACAGGACAACACAGACTGACTGGCTCCTAGAGGGATACACACATAACCCTTAGACAGGACAACACAGACTGACTGGCTCCTAGAGGGATACACATAACCCTTAGACAGGACAACACAGACTGACTGGCTCCTAGAGGGATACACACACAACCCTTAGACAGGACAACACAGACTGACTGGCTCCTAGAGGGATACACACACAACCCTTAGACAGGACAACACAGACTGACTGGCTCCTAGAGGGATACACACACAACCCTTAGACAGGACAACACAGACTGACTGGCTCCTAGAGGGATACACATAACCCTTAGACAGGACAACACAGACTGACTGACTCCTAGAGGGATACACACAACCCTTAGACAGGACAACACAGACTGACTGGCTCCTAGAGGGATACACATAACCCTTAGACAGGACAACACAGACTGACTGGCTCCTAGAGGGATACACACATAACCCTTAGACAGGACAACACAGACTGACTGGCTCCTAGAGGGATACACACAACCCTTAGACAGGACAACACAGACTGACTGGCTCCTAGAGGGATACACACACAACCCTTAGACAGGACAACACAGACTGACTGGCTCCTAGAGGGATACACACAACCCTTAGACAGGACAACACAGACTGACTGGCTCCTAGAGGGATACACACATAACCCTTAGACAGGACAACACAGACTGACTGGCTCCTAGAGGGATACACACATAACCCTTAGACAGGACAACACAGACTGACTGACTCCTAGAGGGATACACACAACCCTTAGACAGGACAACACAGACTGACTGGCTCCTAGAGGGATACACATAACCCTTAGACAGGACAACACAGACTGACTGGCTCCTAGAGGGATACACATAACCCTTAGACAGGACAACACAGACTGACTGGCTCCTAGAGGGATACACATAACCCTTAGACAGGACAACACAGACTGACTGGCTCCTAGAGGGATACACATAACCCTTAGACAGGACAACAGAGACAGAAAGGGAATAGGAAGAGAACAGAACAGAATGAGAGGATTGTAGAAATGAAGAGAGAACATAAATGAAGCAGCAGCAACGGTCTCCATGGTGATGATCAGAGTGGTGTGTCTCACCTCCGCTCAGCGTCCCCTGAGGATCGAAGACGTCCCCCCCCAGAGTAACAGTCTTGGTCATGACTCTCTTGTCGAAGGCCACTCGCTTGGCGTTGTCTAATGTATCACACACCAACGTAGAACCAAACACGTACTCCATGGCCTTCCTCAGGTCTGCCTCATAGCCAACCAGAGACAGAGCTGTATGGACATTCTTCTCCCCTACCTACACACACACACAGAGAGAGAGAGCTGTATGGACATTCTTCTCCCCTACCTACACACACACACACACACACACAGAGAGACAGAGCTGTATGGACATTCTTCTCCCCTACCTACAGATGGAGAGAGAGAGAGAGCTGTATGGACATTCTTCTCCCCTACCTACAGGTGGAGAGAGAGAGAGAGCTGTATGGACATTCTTCTCCCCTACCTACAGATGGAGAGAGTGAGACAGAGCTGTATGGACATTCTTCTCCCCTACCTACAGATGGAGAGAGAGAGAGAGAGAGACAGAGCTGTATGGACATTCTTCTCCCCTACCTACAGATGGAGAGAGAGAGAGAGAGCTGTATGGACATTCTTCTACCCTACCTACAGATGGAGAGAGAGAGACAGAGCTGTATGGACATTCTTCTACCCTACCTACAGATGGAGAGAGAGAGACAGAGCTGTATGGACATTCTTCTCCCCTACCTACAGATGGAGAGAGAGACAGAGCTGTATGGACATTCTTCTCCCCTACCTACAGATGGAGAGAGAGAGACAGAGCTGTATGGACATTCTTCTCCCCTACCTACACACACACACACACACACACAGAGACAGAGCTGTATGGACATTCTTCTCCCCTACCTACAGATGGAGAGAGAGAGACAGAGCTGTATGGACATTCTTCTCCCCTACCTACAGATGGAGAGAGAGACAGAGCTGTATGGACATTCTTCTCCCCTACCTACAGATGGAGAGAGTGAGACAGAGCTGTATGGACATTCTTCTACCCTACCTACAGATGGAGAGAGAGAGACAGAGCTGTATGGACATTCTTCTCCCCTACCTACAGATGGAGAGAGAGAGAGAGAGCTGTATGGACATTCTTCTCCCCTACCTACAGGTGGAGAGAGAGACAGAGCTGTATGGACATTCTTCTCCCCTACCTACAGATGGAGAGAGAGAGACAGAGCTGTATGGACATTCTTCTCCCCTACCTACAGATGGAGAGAGAGAGACAGAGCTGTATGGACATTCTTCTCCCCTACCTACAGATGGAGAGAGTGAGACAGAGCTGTATGGACATTCTTCTCCCCTACCTACAGGTGGAGAGAGAGAGACAGAGCTGTATGGACATTCTTCTCCCCTACCTACAGATGGAGAGAGAGACAGAGCTGTATGGACATTCTTCTCCCCTACCTACAGATGGAGAGAGAGAGACAGAGCTGTATGGACATTCTTCTCCCCTACCTACACACACACACACACACACACACAGAGACAGAGCTGTATGGACATTCTTCTCCCCTACCTACAGATGGAGAGAGAGAGACAGAGCTGTATGGACATTCTTCTCCCCTACCTACAGATGGAGAGAGAGACAGAGCTGTATGGACATTCTTCTCCCCTACCTACAGATGGAGAGAGTGAGACAGAGCTGTATGGACA
>NW_025548520.1:27500-67500 GCF_905237065.1 Salmo salar
TCTGCTACGGTCCCAGCCACGCTCTGGGTCACTATGAGGGAGACAGACTGTTATCAGGTTAGCTAGGAGTCCCTTTACTCTGCTACGGTCCCAGCCACGCTCTGGGTCACTATGAGGGAGACAGACTGTTATCAGGTTAGCTAGGAGTCCCTTTACTCTGCTACGGTCCCAGCCACGCTCTGGGTCACTATGAGGGAGACAGACTGTTATCAGGTTAGCTAGGAGTCCCTTTACTCTGCTACGGTCCCAGCCACGCTCTGGGTCACTATGAGGGAGACAGACTGTTATCAGGTTAGCTAGGAGTCCCTTTACTCTGCTACGGTCCCAGCCACGCTCTGGGTCACTATGAGGGAGACAGACTGTTATCAGGTTAGCTAGGAGTCCCTTTACTCTGCTACGGTCCCAGCCACGCTCTGGGTCACTATGAGGGAGACAGACTGTTATCAGGTTAGCTAGGAGTCCCTTTACTCTGCTACGGTCCCAGCCACGCTCTGGGTCACTATGAGGAGACAGACTGTTATCAGGTTAGCTAGGAGTCCCTTTACTCTGCTACGGTCCCAGCCACGCTCTGGGTCACTATGAGGGAGACAGACTTATCAGGTTAGCTAGGAGTCCCTTTACTCTGCTACGGTCCCAGCCACGCTCTGGGTCACTATGAGGGAGACAGACTGTTATCAGGTTAGCTAGGAGTCCCTTTACTCTGCTACGGTCCCAGCCACGCTCTGAAAGAGAGATATTAAATCTTGTTTTTCCCTACTAGCACTGATGTTGCTGATAGCTACTTTATTGAAAATAAAAATATACTATGACTGAGATGTGGTTCTCCCACCTGGCTATCTGAGGATGCATACAGTCTCTCTGGATAAGAGAGTCTGCTAAATGACTCCCTACTGTAAGTCTCTCTGGATAAGAGAGTCTGCTAAATGACTCCCCTACTGTAAGTCTCTCTGGATAAGAGAGTCTGCTAAATGACTCCCCTACTGTAAGTCTCTCTGGATAAGAGAGTCTGCTAAATGACTCTCTACTGTAAGTCTCTCTGGATAAGAGAGTCTGCTAAATGACTCCCCTACTGTAAGTCTCTCTGGATAAGAGAGTCTGCTAAATGACTCCCTACTGTAAGTCTCTCTGGATAAGAGAGTCTGCTAAATGACTCCCTACTGTAAGTCTGTCTGGATAAGAGAGTCTGCTAAATGACTCCCTACTGTAAGTCTGTCTGGATAAGAGAGTCTGCTAAATGACTCCCTACTGTAAGTCTGTCTGGATGAGAGAGTCTGCTAAATGACTCCCTACTGTAAGTCTCTCTGGATAAGAGTCTGCTAAATGACTCCCTACTGTAAGTCTCTCTGGATAAGAGAGTCTGCTAAATGACTCACTACTGTAAGTCTCCTGGATAAGAGAGTCTGCTAAATGACTCACTACTGTAAGTCTCCTGGATAAGAGAGTCTGCTAAATGACTCCCTACTGTAAGTCTGTCTGGATAAGAGAGTCTGCTAAATGACTCCCTACTGTAAGTCTGTCTGGATAAGAGAGTCTGCTAAATGACTCCCTACTGTAAGTCTCTCTGGATAAGTCTGCTAAATGACTCCCTACTGTAAGTCTGTCTGGATAAGAGAGTCTGCTAAATGACTCCCTACTGTAAGTCTCTCTGGATAAGAGAGTCTGCTAAATGACTCCCTACTGTAAGTCTCTCTGGATGAGAGAGTCTGCTAAATGACTCCCTACTGTAAGTCTCTCTGGATAAGAGAGTCTGCTAAATGACTCCCTACTGTAAGTCTCTCTGGATAAGAGAGTCTGCTAAATGACTCCCTACTGTAAGTCTCTCTGGATAAGAGAGTCTGCTAAATGACTCCCTACTGTAAGTCTCCTGGATAAGCGAGTCTGCTAAATGACTCCCTACTGTAAGTCTCTCTGGATAAGAGAGTCTGCTAAATGACTCCCTACTGTAAGTCTCTCTGGATAAGAGAGTCTGCTAAATGACTCCCTACTGTAAGTCTCTCTGGGTGACCCCACACACGGCGTACCTGTAGTCGAAGCGTAGGTTAGGGAAGCGGGACATCAGACTCTCGTAGGTATTTCTGAGGGTGGTGACCTCACGGTTCAGCTGTCTCTTCCTGTCCAGAAGACCCTCCTCCTTCCCATCTGATAAACAACACATCAGACGTCAACACCAGGATCAACATTTTACCCCTAATTATTGTAGTGAAAGCATCCAGCAGGTTCTACTCCTAAATATTGTCCCTCTCTCCTCTACCTTGGTACTGTAGTTTCTCTCTCTCTCCTCTACCTTGGTACTGTAGTTTCTCTCTCTCTCTCCTCTACCTTGGTACTGTAGTTTCTCTCTCTCTCTCCTCTACCTTGGTACTGTAGTTTCTCTCTCTCTCTCTCCTCTACCTTGGTACTGTAGTTTCTCTCTCTCCTCTACCTTGGTACTGTAGTTTCTCTCTCTCTCCTCTACCTTGGTACTGTAGTTTCTCTCTCTCTCTCCTCTACCTTGGTACTGTAGTTTCTCTCTCTCTCTCCTCTACCTTGGTACTGTAGTTTCTCTCTCTCTCTCCTCTACCTTGGTACTGTAGTTTCTCTCTCTCTCTCCTCTACCTTGGTACTGTAGTTCTCTCTCTCTCTCCTCTACCTTGGTACTGTAGTTTCTCTCTCTCTCTCCTCTACCTTGGTACTGTAGTTTCTCTCTCTCTCTCCTCTACCTTGGTACTGTAGTTTCTCTCTCTCTCCTCTACCTTGGTACTGTAGTTTCTCTCTCTCTCTCCTCTACCTTGGTACTGTAGTTTCTCTCTCTCTCTCCTCTACCTTGGTACTGTAGTTTTCTCTCTCTCTCCTCTACCTTGGTACTGTAGTTTCTCTCTCTCCTCTACCTTGGTACTGTAGTTTCTCTCTCTCTCCTCTACCTTGGTACTGTAGTTTCTCTCTCTCTCTCCTCTACCTTGGTACTGTAGTTTCTCTCTCTCTCTCCTCTACCTTGGTACTGTAGTTTCTCTCTCTCTCTCCTCTACCTTGGTACTGTAGTTTCTCTCTCTCTCTCCTCTACCTTGGTACTGTAGTTTCTCTCTCTCTCTCTCCTCTACCTTGGTACTGTAGTTTCTCTCTCTCTCTCCTCTACCTTGGTACTGTAGTTTCTCTCTCTCTCTCCTCTACCTTGGTACTGTAGTTTCTCTCTCTCTCTCCTCTACCTTGGTACTGTAGTTTCTCTCTCTCTCTCCTCTACCTTGGTACTGTAGTTTCTCTCTCTCCTCTACCTTGGTACTGTAGTTTCTCTCTCTCTCTCTCCTCTACCTTGGTACTGTAGTTTCTCTCTCTCTCCTCTACCTTGGTACTGTAGTTTCTCTCTCTCTCCTCTACCTTGGTACTGTAGTTTTCTCTCTCTCTCTCCTCTACCTTGGTACTGTAGTTTCTCTCTCTCTCTCCTCTACCTTGGTACTGTAGTTTCTCTCTCTCTCCTCTACCTTGGTACTGTAGTTTCTCTCTCTCTCTCCTCTACCTTGGTACTGTAGTTTCTCTCTCTCTCTCCTCTACCTTGGTACTGTAGTTTCTCTCTCTCTCTCCTCTACCTTGGTACTGTAGTTTCTCTCTCTCTCTCCTCTACCTTGGTACTGTAGTTTCTCTCTCTCTCTCTCTACCTTGGTACTGTAGTTTCTCTCTCTCTCCTCTACCTTGGTACTGTAGTTTCTCTCTCTCTCTCCTCTACCTCGGTACTGTAGTTTCTCTCTCTCTCTCTCCTCTACCTTGGTACTGTAGTTTCTCTCTCTCTCTCTCCTCTACCTTGGTACTGTAGTTTCTCTCTCTCTCTCCTCTACCTTGGTACTGTAGTTTCTCTCTCTCTCTCCTCTACCTTGGTACTGTAGTTTCTCTCTCTCTCCTCTACCTTGGTACTGTAGTTTCTCTCTCTCTCTCCTCTACCTTGGTACTGTAGTTTCTCTCTCTCTCCTCTACCTTGGTACTGTAGTTTCTCTCTCTCTCTCCTCTACCTTGGTACTGTAGTTTCTCTCTCTCTCCTCTACCTTGGTACTGTAGTTTCTCTCTCTCTCTCCTCTACCTTGGTACTGTAGTTTCTCTCTCTCTCTCCTCTACCTTGGTACTGTAGTTTCTCTCTCTCTCTCCTCTACCTTGGTACTGTAGTTTCTCTCTCTCTCTCCTCTACCTTGGTACTGTAGTTTCTCTCTCTCTCTCCTCTACCTTGGTACTGTAGTTTCTCTCTCTCTCTCCTCTACCTTGGTACTGTAGTTTCTCTCTCTCTCTCCTCTACCTTGGTACTGTAGTTTCTCTCTCTCTCTCCTCTACCTTGGTACTGTAGTTTCTCTCTCTCTCTCCTCTACCTTGGTACTGTAGTTTCTCTCTCTCTCCTCTACCTTGGTACTGTAGTTTCTCTCTCTCTCTCCTCTACCTTGGTACTGTAGTTTTCTCTCTCTCTCCTCTACCTTGGTACTGTAGTTTCTCTCTCTCTCTCCTCTACCTTGGTACTGTAGTTTCTCTCTCTCTCTCCTCTACCTTGGTACTGTAGTTTCTCTCTCTCTCTCCTCTACCTTGGTACTGTAGTTTCTCTCTCTCTCTCCTCTACCTTGGTACTGTAGTTTCTCTCTCTCTCTCCTCTACCTTGGTACTGTAGTTTCTCTCTCTCTCTCCTCTACCTTGGTACTGTAGTTTCTCTCTCTCTCTCCTCTACCTTGGTACTGTAGTTTCTCTCTCTCTCTCCTCTACCTTGGTACTGTAGTTTCTCTCTCTCTCTCCTCTACCTTGGTACTGTAGTTTCTCTCTCTCTCTCCTCTACCTTGGTACTGTAGTTTCTCTCTCTCTCCTCTACCTTGGTACTGTAGTTTCTCTCTCTCTCTCCTCTACCTTGGTACTGTAGTTTCTCTCTCTCTCTCCTCTACCTTGGTACTGTAGTTTCTCTCTCTCTCCTCTACCTTGGTACTGTAGTTTCTCTCTCTCTCTCCTCTACCTTGGTACTGTAGTTTCTCTCTCTCTCTCCTCTACCTTGGTACTGTAGTTTTCTCTCTCTCTCTCCTCTACCTTGGTACTGTAGTTTCTCTCTCTCTCTCCTCTACCTTGGTACTGTAGTTTCTCTCTCTCTCTCCTCTACCTTGGTACTGTAGTTTCTCTCTCTCTCTCCTCTACCTTGGTACTGTAGTTTCTCTCTCTCTCTCCTCTACCTTGGTACTGTAGTTTTCTCTCTCTCTCTCCTCTACCTTGGTACTGTAGTTTCTCTCTCTCTCTCCTCTACCTTGGTACTGTAGTTTCTCTCTCTCTCTCCTCTACCTTGGTACTGTAGTTTCTCTCTCTCTCCTCTACCTTGGTACTGTAGTTTCTCTCTCTCTCTCCTCTACCTTGGTACTGTAGTTTCTCTCTCTCTCTCCTCTACCTTGGTACTGTAGTTTCTCTCTCTCTCTCCTCTACCTTGGTACTGTAGTTTCTCTCTCTCTCTCCTCTACCTTGGTACTGTAGTTTCTCTCTCTCTCCTCTACCTTGGTACTGTAGTTTCTCTCTCTCTCTCCTCTACCTTGGTACTGTAGTTTCTCTCTCTCTCTCCTCTACCTTGGTACTGTAGTTTCTCTCTCTCTCTCCTCTACCTTGGTACTGTAGTTTCTCTCTCTCTCCTCTACCTTGGTACTGTAGTTTCTCTCTCTCTCTCCTCTACCTTGGTACTGTAGTTTCTCTCTCTCTCTCCTCTACCTTGGTACTGTAGTTTCTCTCTCTCTCTCCTCTACCTTGGTACTGTAGTTTCTCTCTCTCTCTCCTCTACCTTGGTACTGTAGTTTCTCTCTCTCTCTCCTCTACCTTGGTACTGTAGTTTCTCTCTCTCTCTCCTCTACCTTGGTACTGTAGTTTCTCTCTCTCTCTCCTCTACCTTGGTACTGTAGTTTCTCTCTCTCTCTCCTCTACCTTGGTACTGTAGTTTCTCTCTCTCTCTCCTCTACCTTGGTACTGTAGTTTCTCTCTCTCTCTCCTCTACCTTGGTACTGTAGTTTCTCTCTCTCTCTCCTCTACCTTGGTACTGTAGTTTCTCTCTCTCTCCTCTACCTTGGTACTGTAGTTTCTCTCTCTCTCTCCTCTACCTTGGTACTGTAGTTTCTCTCTCTCTCTCCTCTACCTTGGTACTGTAGTTTCTCTCTCTCTCTCCTCTACCTTGGTACTGTAGTTTCTCTCTCTCTCTCCTCTACCTTGGTACTGTAGTTTCTCTCTCTCTCTCCTCTACCTTGGTACTGTAGTTTCTCTCTCTCTCTCCTCTACCTTGGTACTGTAGTTTCTCTCTCTCTCTCCTCTACCTTGGTACTGTAGTTTCTCTCTCTCTCTCCTCTACCTTGGTACTGTAGTTTTCTCTCTCTCTCCTCTACCTTGGTACTGTAGTTTCTCTCTCTCTCTCCTCTACCTTGGTACTGTAGTTTCTCTCTCTCTCTCTCTACCTTGGTACTGTAGTTTCTCTCTCTCTCTCCTCTACCTTGGTACTGTAGTTTCTCTCTCTCTCCTCTACCTTGGTACTGTAGTTTCTCTCTCTCTCTCCTCTACCTTGGTACTGTAGTTTCTCTCTCTCTCTCCTCTACCTTGGTACTGTAGTTTCTCTCTCTCTCTCCTCTACCTTGGTACTGTAGTTTCTCTCTCTCTCTCCTCTACCTTGGTACTGTAGTTTCTCTCTCTCTCTCCTCTACCTTGGTACTGTAGTTCTCTCTCTCTCTCTCCTCTACCTTGGTACTGTAGTTTCTCTCTCTCTCTCCTCTACCTTGGTACTGTAGTTTCTCTCTCTCTCTCCTCTACCTTGGTACTGTAGTTTCTCTCTCTCTCTCCTCTACCTTGGTACTGTAGTTTTCTCTCTCTCTCCTCTACCTTGGTACTGTAGTTTCTCTCTCTCTCTCCTCTACCTTGGTACTGTAGTTTCTCTCTCTCTCTCCTCTACCTTGGTACTGTAGTTTCTCTCTCTCTCCTCTACCTTGGTACTGTAGTTTCTCTCTCTCTCTCCTCTACCTTGGTACTGTAGTTTCTCTCTCTCTCTCCTCTACCTTGGTACTGTAGTTTTCTCTCTCTCTCCTCTACCTTGGTACTGTAGTTTCTCTCTCTCTCTCCTCTACCTTGGTACTGTAGTTTCTCTCTCTCTCTCCTCTACCTTGGTACTGTAGTTTCTCTCTCTCTCTCCTCTACCTTGGTACTGTAGTTTCTCTCTCTCTCCTCTACCTTGGTACTGTAGTTTCTCTCTCTCTCTCCTCTACCTTGGTACTGTAGTTTCTCTCTCTCTCTCCTCTACCTTGGTACTGTAGTTTCTCTCTCTCTCTCCTCTACCTTGGTACTGTAGTTCTCTCTCTCTCTCTCCTCTACCTTGGTACTGTAGTTTCTCTCTCTCTCTCCTCTACCTTGGTACTGTAGTTTCTCTCTCTCTCTCCTCTACCTTGGTACTGTAGTTTCTCTCTCTCTCTCCTCTACCTTGGTACTGTAGTTTCTCTCTCTCTCTCCTCTACCTTGGTACTGTAGTTTCTCTCTCTCTCTCCTCTACCTTGGTACTGTAGTTTCTCTCTCTCTCTCCTCTACCTTGGTACTGTAGTTTCTCTCTCTCTCTCCTCTACCTTGGTACTGTAGTTTCTCTCTCTCTCTCCTCTACCTTGGTACTGTAGTTTCTCTCTCTCTCTCCTCTACCTTGGTACTGTAGTTTCTCTCTCTCTCTCCTCTACCTTGGTACTGTAGTTTCTCTCTCTCTCTCCTCTACCTTGGTACTGTAGTTTCTCTCTCTCTCTCCTCTACCTTGGTACTGTAGTTTCTCTCTCTCTCTCCTCTACCTTGGTACTGTAGTTTCTCTCTCTCTCCTCTACCTTGGTACTGTAGTTTCTCTCTCTCTCTCCTCTACCTTGGTACTGTAGTTTCTCTCTCTCTCTCTCTACCTTGGTACTGTAGTTTCTCTCTCTCTCTCCTCTACCTTGGTACTGTAGTTTCTCTCTCTCTCTCCTCTACCTTGGTACTGTAGTTTCTCTCTCTCTCTCCTCTACCTTGGTACTGTAGTTTCTCTCTCTCTCTCCTCTACCTTGGTACTGTAGTTCTCTCTCTCTCTCCTCTACCTTGGTACTGTAGTTTCTCTCTCTCTCTCCTCTACCTTGGTACTGTAGTTTCTCTCTCTCTCTCCTCTACCTTGGTACTGTAGTTTCTCTCTCTCTCTCCTCTACCTTGGTACTGTAGTTTCTCTCTCTCTCTCCTCTACCTTGGTACTGTAGTTTCTCTCTCTCTCTCCTCTACCTTGGTACTGTAGTTTCTCTCTCTCTCTCCTCTACCTTGGTACTGTAGTTTCTCTCTCTCTCTCCTCTACCTTGGTACTGTAGTTTCTCTCTCTCTCTCCTCTACCTTGGTACTGTAGTTTCTCTCTCTCTCTCCTCTACCTTGGTACTGTAGTTTCTCTCTCTCTCTCCTCTACCTTGGTACTGTAGTTTCTCTCTCTCTCTCCTCTACCTTGGTACTGTAGTTTCTCTCTCTCTCTCCTCTACCTTGGTACTGTAGTTTCTCTCTCTCTCTCCTCTACCTTGGTACTGTAGTTTCTCTCTCTCTCTCCTCTACCTTGGTACTGTAGTTTCTCTCTCTCTCTCCTCTACCTTGGTACTGTAGTTTCTCTCTCTCTCTCCTCTACCTTGGTACTGTAGTTTCTCTCTCTCTCTCCTCTACCTTGGTACTGTAGTTTCTCTCTCTCTCTCCTCTACCTTGGTACTGTAGTTTCTCTCTCTCTCTCCTCTACCTTGGTACTGTAGTTTCTCTCTCTCTCTCCTCTACCTTGGTACTGTAGTTTCTCTCTCTCTCTCCTCTACCTTGGTACTGTAGTTTCTCTCTCTCTCTCCTCTACCTTGGTACTGTAGTTTCTCTCTCTCTCCTCTACCTTGGTACTGTAGTTTCTCTCTCTCTCTCCTCTACCTTGGTACTGTAGTTTCTCTCTCTCTCCTCTACCTTGGTACTGTAGTTTCTCTCTCTCTCTCTACCTTGGTACTGTAGTTTCTCTCTCTCTCTCCTCTACCTTGGTACTGTAGTTTCTTCTCTCTCTCTCTCCTCTACCTTGGTACTGTAGTTTCTCTCTCTCTCCTCTACCTTGGTACTGTAGTTCTCTCTCTCTCTCCTCTACCTTGGTACTGTAGTTTCTCTCTCTCTCTCCTCTACCTTGGTACTGTAGTTTCTCTCTCTCTCTCCTCTACCTTGGTACTGTAGTTTCTCTCTCTCTCTCCTCTACCTTGGTACTGTAGTTTCTCTCTCTCTCTCCTCTACCTTGGTACTGTAGTTTCTCTCTCTCTCTCCTCTACCTTGGTACTGTAGTTTCTCTCTCTCTCTCCTCTACCTTGGTACTGTAGTTTCTCTCTCTCTCTCCTCTACCTTGGTACTGTAGTTTCTCTCTCTCTCTCCTCTACCTTGGTACTGTAGTTCTCTCTCTCTCTCCTCTACCTTGGTACTGTAGTTTCTCTCTCTCTCTCCTCTACCTTGGTACTGTAGTTTCTCTCTCTCTCTCCTCTACCTTGGTACTGTAGTTTCTCTCTCTCTCTCCTCTACCTTGGTACTGTAGTTTCTCTCTCTCTCTCCTCTACCTTGGTACTGTAGTTTCTCTCTCTCTCTCCTCTACCTTGGTACTGTAGTTTCTCTCTCTCTCTCCTCTACCTTGGTACTGTAGTTTCTCTCTCTCTCTCCTCTACCTTGGTACTGTAGTTTCTCTCTCTCTCTCCTCTACCTTGGTACTGTAGTTTCTCTCTCTCTCTCCTCTACCTTGGTACTGTAGTTTCTCTCTCTCTCCTCTACCTTGGTACTGTAGTTTCTCTCTCTCTCTCCTCTACCTTGGTACTGTAGTTTCTCTCTCTCTCTCCTCTACCTTGGTACTGTAGTTTCTCTCTCTCTCTCCTCTACCTTGGTACTGTAGTTTCTCTCTCTCTCTCCTCTACCTTGGTACTGTAGTTTCTCTCTCTCTCCTCTACCTTGGTACTGTAGTTTCTCTCTCTCTCTCCTCTACCTTGGTACTGTAGTTTCTCTCTCTCTCTCCTCTACCTTGGTACTGTAGTTTCTCTCTCTCTCTCCTCTACCTTGGTACTGTAGTTTCTCTCTCTCTCTCTCTACCTTGGTACTGTAGTTTCTCTCTCTCTCCTCTACCTTGGTACTGTAGTTTCTCTCTCTCTCTCCTCTACCTTGGTACTGTAGTTTCTCTCTCTCTCTCCTCTACCTTGGTACTGTAGTTTCTCTCTCTCTCCTCTACCTTGGTACTGTAGTTTCTCTCTCTCTCTCCTCTACCTTGGTACTGTAGTTTCTCTCTCTCTCTCCTCTACCTTGGTACTGTAGTTTCTCTCTCTCTCCTCTACCTTGGTACTGTAGTTTCTCTCTCTCTCCTCTACCTTGGTACTGTAGTTTCTCTCTCTCTCCTCTACCTTGGTACTGTAGTTTCTCTCTCTCTCTCTCCTCTACCTTGGTACTGTAGTTTCTCTCTCTCTCTCCTCTACCTTGGTACTGTAGTTTCTCTCTCTCTCTCCTCTACCTTGGTACTGTAGTTTCTCTCTCTCTCTCCTCTACCTTGGTACTGTAGTTTCTCTCTCTCTCTCCTCTACCTTGGTACTGTAGTTTCTCTCTCTCTCTCTCCTCTACCTTGGTACTGTAGTTTCTCTCTCTCTCTCTCTCTACCTTGGTACTGTAGTTTCTCTCTCTCTCCTCTACCTTGGTACTGTAGTTTCTCTCTCTCTCCTCTACCTTGGTACTGTAGTTTCTCTCTCTCTCTCTCCTCTACCTTGGTACTGTAGTTTCTCTCTCTCTCTCCTCTACCTTGGTACTGTAGTTCTCTCTCTCTCTCCTCTACCTTGGTACTGTAGTTTCTCTCTCTCTCCTCTACCTTGGTACTGTAGTTTCTCTCTCTCTCCTCTACCTTGGTACTGTAGTTTCTCTCTCTCTCTCCTCTACCTTGGTACTGTAGTTTCTCTCTCTCTCCTCTACCTTGGTACTGTGGTTTCTCTCTCTCTCCTCTACCTTGGTACTGTAGTTTCTCTCTCTCTCTCCTCTACCTTGGTACTGTAGTTTCTCTCTCTCTCTCCTCTACCTTGGTACTGTAGTTTCTCTCTCTCTCCTCTACCTTGGTACTGTAGTTTCTCTCTCTCTCCTCTACCTTGGTACTGTAGTTTCTCTCTCTCTCTCCTCTACCTTGGTACTGTAGTTTCTCTCTCTCTCTCCTCTACCTTGGTACTGTAGTTTTCTCTCTCTCTCTCCTCTACCTTGGTACTGTAGTTTCTCTCTCTCTCCTCTACCTTGGTACTGTAGTTTCTCTCTCTCTCCTCTACCTTGGTACTGTAGTTTTCTCTCTCTCCTCTACCTTGGTACTGTAGTTTCTCTCTCTCTCCTCTACCTTGGTACTGTAGTTTTCTCTCTCTCTCCTCTACCTTGGTACTGTAGTTTCTCTCTCTCTCTCCTCTACCTTGGTACTGTAGTTTCTCTCTCTCTCTCCTCTACCTTGGTACTGTAGTTTCTCTCTCTCTCCTCTACCTTGGTACTGTAGTTTTCTCTCTCTCTCCTCTACCTTGGTACTGTAGTTTTCTCTCTCTCTCCTCTACCTTGGTACTGTAGTTTCTCTCTCTCTCTCTACCTTGGTACTGTAGTTTCTCTCTCTCTCTCTCCTCTACCTTGGTACTGTAGTTTCTCTCTCTCTCTCCTCTACCTTGGTACTGTAGTTTCTCTCTCTCTCCTCTACCTTGGTACTGTAGTTTCTCTCTCTCTCTCCTCTACCTTGGTACTGTAGTTTTCTCTCTCTCTCCTCTACCTTGGTACTGTAGTTTCTCTCTCTCTCTCCTCTACCTTGGTACTGTAGTTTCTCTCTCTCTCTCCTCTACCTTGGTACTGTAGTTCTCTCTCTCTCTCCTCTACCTTGGTACTGTAGTTTCTCTCTCTCTCTCCTCTACCTTGGTACTGTAGTTTTCTCTCTCTCTCCTCTACCTTGGTACTGTAGTTTCTCTCTCTCTCTCTACCTTGGTACTGTAGTTTCTCTCTCTCTCTCCTCTACCTTGGTACTGTAGTTTCTCTCTCTCTCTCTCTCTACCTTGGTACTGTAGTTTCTCTCTCTCTCTCCTCTACCTTGGTACTGTAGTTTTCTCTCTCTCTCCTCTACCTTGGTACTGTAGTTTCTCTCTCTCTCCTCTACCTTGGTACTGTAGTTTCTCTCTCTCTCCTCTACCTTGGTACTGTAGTTTCTCTCTCTCTCTCCTCTACCTTGGTACTGTAGTTTCTCTCTCTCTCTCCTCTACCTTGGTACTGTAGTTTCTCTCTCTCTCCTCTACCTTGGTACTGTAGTTTCTCTCTCTCTCCTCTACCTTGGTACTGTAGTTTCTCTCTCTCTCCTCTACCTTGGTACTGTAGTTTCTCTCTCTCTCCTCTACCTTGGTACTGTAGTTTTCTCTCTCTCTCCTCTACCTTGGTACTGTAGTTTCTCTCTCTCTCTCCTCTACCTTGGTACTGTAGTTTCTCTCTCTCTCCTCTACCTTGGTACTGTAGTTTCTCTCTCTCTCCTCTACCTTGGTACTGTAGTTTCTCTCTCTCTCCTCTACCTTGGTACTGTAGTTTCTCTCTCTCTCTCCTCTACCTTGGTACTGTAGTTTCTCTCTCTCTCCTCTACCTTGGTACTGTAGTTTCTCTCTCTCTCCTCTACCTTGGTACTGTAGTTTCTCTCTCTCTCCTCTACCTTGGTACTGTAGTTTCTCTCTCTCTCTCCTCTACCTTGGTACTGTAGTTTCTCTCTCTCTCTCCTCTACCTTGGTACTGTAGTTTCTCTCTCTCTCCTCTACCTTGGTACTGTAGTTTCTCTCTCTCTCTCCTCTACCTTGGTACTGTAGTTTTCTCTCTCTCTCCTCTACCTTGGTACTGTAGTTTCTCTCTCTCTCCTCTACCTTGGTACTGTAGTTTCTCTCTCTCTCTCCTCTACCTTGGTACTGTAGTTTCTCTCTCTCTCTCCTCTACCTTGGTACTGTAGTTTCTCTCTCTCTCTCCTCTACCTTGGTACTGTAGTTTCTCTCTCTCTCTCCTCTACCTTGGTACTGTAGTTTCTTCTCTCTCTCCTCTACCTTGGTACTGTAGTTTCTCTCTCTCTCTCCTCTACCTTGGTACTGTAGTTTTTCTCTCTCTCCTCTACCTTGGTACTGTAGTTTCTCTCTCTCTCTCCTCTACCTTGGTACTGTAGTTTCTCTCTCTCTCCTCTACCTTGGTACTGTAGTTTCTCTCTCTCTCCTCTACCTTGGTACTGTAGTTTCTCTCTCTCTCTCCTCTACCTTGGTACTGTAGTTTCTCTCTCTCTCTCCTCTACCTTGGTACTGTAGTTTCTCTCTCTCTCCTCTACCTTGGTACTGTAGTTTCTCTCTCTCTCTCCTCTACCTTGGTACTGTAGTTTCTCTCTCTCTCTCCTCTACCTTGGTACTGTAGTTTCTCTCTCTCTCTCCTCTACCTTGGTACTGTAGTTTCTCTCTCTCTCTCCTCTACCTTGGTACTGTAGTTTCTCTCTCTCTCTCCTCTACCTTGGTACTGTAGTTTCTCTCTCTCTCTCCTCTACCTTGGTACTGTAGTTTCTCTCTCTCTCCTCTACCTTGGTACTGTAGTTTCTCTCTCTCTCTCTCCTCTACCTTGGTACTGTGGTTTCTCTCTCTCTCCTCTACCTTGGTACTGTAGTTTCTCTCTCTCTCTCCTCTACCTTGGTACTGTAGTTTCTCTCTCTCTCCTCTACCTTGGTACTGTAGTTTCTCTCTCTCTCTCCTCTACCTTGGTACTGTAGTTTCTCTCTCTCTCCTCTACCTTGGTACTGTAGTTTTCTCTCTCTCTCCTCTACCTTGGTACTGTAGTTTCTCTCTCTCTCTCCTCTACCTTGGTACTGTAGTTTCTCTCTCTCTCTCCTCTACCTTGGTACTGTAGTTTTCTCTCTCTCTCCTCTACCTTGGTACTGTAGTTTCTCTCTCTCTCTCCTCTACCTTGGTACTGTAGTTTCTCTCTCTCTCTCCTCTACCTTGGTACTGTAGTTTCTCTCTCTCTCTCTCCTCTACCTTGGTACTGTAGTTTCTCTCTCTCTCTCCTCTACCTTGGTACTGTAGTTTCTCTCTCTCTCTCCTCTACCTTGGTACTGTAGTTTCTCTCTCTCTCTCCTCTACCTTGGTACTGTAGTTTCTCTCTCTCTCTCCTCTACCTTGGTACTGTAGTTTCTCTCTCTCTCCTCTACCTTGGTGCTGTAGTTTTCTCTCTCTCCTCTACCTTGGTACTGTAGTTTCTCTCTCTCTCTCCTCTACCTTGGTACTGTAGTTTCTCTCTCTCTCTCCTCTACCTTGGTACTGTAGTTTCTCTCTCTCTCTCCTCTACCTTGGTACTGTAGTTTCTCTCTCTCTCTCCTCTACCTTGGTACTGTAGTTTCTCTCTCTCTCTCCTCTACCTTGGTACTGTAGTTTCTCTCTCTCTCCTCTACCTTGGTACTGTAGTTTCTCTCTCTCTCTCCTCTACCTTGGTACTGTAGTTTCTCTCTCTCTCTCCTCTACCTTGGTACTGTAGTTTCTCTCTCTCTCTCCTCTACCTTGGTACTGTAGTTTTCTCTCTCTCTCTCCTCTACCTTGGTACTGTAGTTTCTCTCTCTCTCCTCTACCTTGGTACTGTAGTTTCTCTCTCTCTCTCCTCTACCTTGGTACTGTAGTTTTCTCTCTCTCTCCTCTACCTTGGTACTGTAGTTTCTCTCTCTCTCTCCTCTACCTTGGTACTGTAGTTTCTCTCTCTCTCTCCTCTACCTTGGTACTGTAGTTTCTCTCTCTCTCTCCTCTACCTTGGTACTGTAGTTTCTCTCTCTCTCCTCTACCTTGGTACTGTAGTTTCTCTCTCTCTCTCCTCTACCTTGGTACTGTAGTTTTCTCTCTCTCCTCTACCTTGGTACTGTAGTTTCTCTCTCTCTCTCCTCTACCTTGGTACTGTAGTTTCTCTCTCTCTCCTCTACCTTGGTACTGTAGTTTTCTCTCTCTCTCCTCTACCTTGGTACTGTAGTTTCTCTCTCTCTCTCCTCTACCTTGGTACTGTAGTTTCTCTCTCTCTCCTCTACCTTGGTACTGTAGTTTCTCTCTCTCTCCTCTACCTTGGTACTGTAGTTTCTCTCTCTCTCCTCTACCTTGGTACTGTAGTTTTCTCTCTCTCCTCTACCTTGGTACTGTAGTTTCTCTCTCTCTCTCCTCTACCTTGGTACTGTAGTTTCTCTCTCTCTCTCCTCTACCTTGGTACTGTAGTTTCTCTCTCTCTCTCCTCTACCTTGGTACTGTAGTTTTCTCTCTCTCTCCTCTACCTTGGTACTGTAGTTTCTCTCTCTCTCTCCTCTACCTTGGTACTGTAGTTTCTCTCTCTCTCTCCTCTACCTTGGTACTGTAGTTTCTCTCTCTCTCTCTCCTCTACCTTGGTACTGTAGTTTCTCTCTCTCTCTCCTCTACCTTGGTACTGTAGTTTTCTCTCTCTCCTCTACCTTGGTACTGTAGTTTCTCTCTCTCTCTCCTCTACCTTGGTACTGTAGTTTCTCTCTCTCTCCTCTACCTTGGTACTGTAGTTTCTCTCTCTCTCTCCTCTACCTTGGTACTGTAGTTTTCTCTCTCTCTCCTCTACCTTGGTACTGTAGTTTCTCTCTCTCTCCTCTACCTTGGTACTGTAGTTTTCTCTCTCTCTCCTCTACCTTGGTACTGTAGTTTCTCTCTCTCTCTCCTCTACCTTGGTACTGTGGTTTCTCTCTCTCTCTCCTCTACCTTGGTACTGTAGTTTCTCTCTCTCTCTCCTCTACCTTGGTACTGTAGTTTCTCTCTCTCTCTCCTCTACCTTGGTACTGTAGTTTCTCTCTCTCTCTCCTCTACCTTGGTACTGTAGTTTCTCTCTCTCTCCTCTACCTTGGTACTGTAGTTTCTCTCTCTCTCTCCTCTACCTTGGTACTGTAGTTTCTCTCTCTCTCTCCTCTACCTTGGTACTGTAGTTTCTCTCTCTCTCTCCTCTACCTTGGTACTGTAGTTTTCTCTCTCTCCTCTACCTTGGTACTGTAGTTTCTCTCTCTCTCTCCTCTACCTTGGTACTGTAGTTTCTCTCTCTCTCCTCTACCTTGGTACTGTAGTTTCTCTCTCTCTCCTCTACCTTGGTACTGTAGTTTCTCTCTCTCTCTCCTCTACCTTGGTACTGTAGTTTTCTCTCTCTCTCCTCTACCTTGGTACTGTAGTTTCTCTCTCTCTCCTCTACCTTGGTACTGTAGTTTCTCTCTCTCTCTCCTCTACCTTGGTACTGTAGTTTCTCTCTCTCTCTCCTCTACCTTGGTACTGTAGTTTCTCTCTCTCTCTCCTCTACCTTGGTACTGTAGTTTCTCTCTCTCTCTCCTCTACCTTGGTACTGTGGTTTCTCTCTCTCTCCTCTACCTTGGTACTGTAGTTTCTCTCTCTCTCTCCTCTACCTTGGTACTGTAGTTTCTCTCTCTCTCTCCTCTACCTTGGTACTGTAGTTTTCTCTCTCTCTCCTCTACCTTGGTACTGTGGTTTTCTCTCTCTCCTCTACCTTGGTACTGTAGTTTCTCTCTCTCTCCTCTACCTTGGTACTGTAGTTTCTCTCTCTCTCTCCTCTACCTTGGTACTGTAGTTTCTCTCTCTCCTCTACCTTGGTACTGTAGTTTCTCTCTCTCCTCTACCTTGGTACTGTAGTTTCTCTCTCTCTCTCCTCTACCTTGGTACTGTAGTTTCTCTCTCTCTCTCCTCTACCTTGGTACTGTAGTTTCTCTCTCTCTCCTCTACCTTGGTTCTGTTGTTTCTCTCTCTCCTCTACCTTGGTACTGTAGTTTCTCTCTCTCTCCTCTACCTTGGTACTGTAGTTTCTCTCTCTCTCCTCTACCTTGGTACTGTGGTTTCTCTCTCTCTCTCTCCTCTACCTTGGTACTGTAGTTTCTCTCTCTCTCTCCTCTACCTTGGTACTGTAGTTTCTCTCTCTCTCTCCTCTACCTTGGTACTGTAGTTTCTCTCTCTCTCTCCTCTACCTTGGTACTGTAGTTTCTCTCTCTCTCTCCTCTACCTTGGTACTGTAGTTTCTCTCTCTCTCCTCTACCTTGGTACTGTAGTTTTCTCTCTCTCCTCTACCTTGGTACTGTAGTTTCTCTCTCTCTCTCCTCTACCTTGGTACTGTAGTTTCCTCTCTCTCTCTCCTCTACCTTGGTACTGTAGTTTCTCTCTCTCTCTCCTCTACCTTGGTACTGTAGTTTTCTCTCTCTCTCCTCTACCTTGGTACTGTAGTTTCTCTCTCTCTCCTCTACCTTGGTACTGTAGTTTCTCTCTCTCTCTCCTCTACCTTGGTACTGTAGTTTTCTCTCTCTCTCCTCTACCTTGGTACTGTAGTTTTCTCTCTCTCCTCTACCTTGGTACTGTAGTTTCTCCTCTCTCTCCTCTACCTTGGTACTGTAGTTTCTCTCTCTCTCCTCTACCTTGGTACTGTAGTTTCTCTCTCTCTCTCCTCTACCTTGGTACTGTAGTTTCTCTCTCTCTCTCCTCTACCTTGGTACTGTAGTTTCTCTCTCTCTCCTCTACCTTGGTACTGTAGTTTCTCTCTCTCTCTCCTCTACCTTGGTACTGTAGTTTCTCTCTCTCTCTCCTCTACCTTGGTACTGTAGTTTCTCTCTCTCTCTCCTCTACCTTGGTACTGTAGTTTCTCTCTCTCTCTCCCTCTACCTTGGTACTGTAGTTTTCTCTCTCTCCTCTACCTTGGTACTGTAGTTTCTCTCTCTCTCTCCTCTACCTTGGTACTGTAGTTTCTCTCTCTCTCTCCTCTACCTTGGTACTGTAGTTTCTCTCTCTCTCTCCTCTACCTTGGTACTGTAGTTTCTCTCTCTCTTCTCTACCTTGGTACTGTAGTTTCTTCTCTCTCTCCTCTACCTTGGTACTGTAGTTTCTCTCTCTCTCCTCTACCTTGGTACTGTAGTTTCTCTCTCTCTCTCCTCTACCTTGGTACTGTAGTTTTCTCTCTCTCTCCTCTACCTTGGTACTGTAGTTTTCTCTCTCTCTCCTCTACCTTGGTACTGTAGTTTCTCTCTCTCTCTCCTCTACCTTGGTACTGTAGTTTCTCTCTCTCTCTCCTCTACCTTGGTACTGTAGTTTCTCTCTCTCTCCCTCTACCTTGGTACTGTAGTTTCTCTCTCTCTCCTCTACCTTGGTACTGTAGTTTCTCTCTCTCTCTCCTCTACCTTGGTACTGTAGTTTCTCTCTCTCTCTCCTCTACCTTGGTACTGTAGTTTCTCTCTCTCTCCTCTACCTTGGTACTGTAGTTTCTCTCTCTCTCTCCTCTACCTTGGTACTGTAGTTTCTCTCTCTCTCCTCTACCTTGGTACTGTAGTTTTCTCTCTCTCTCCTCTACCTTGGTACTGTAGTTTCTCTCTCTCTCTCCTCTACCTTGGTACTGTAGTTTCTCTCTCTCTCTCCTCTACCTTGGTACTGTAGTTTCTCTCTCTCTCTCCTCTACCTTGGTACTGTAGTTTCTCTCTCTCTCTCCTCTGCCTTGGTACTGTAGTTTCTCTCTCTCTCTCCTCTACCTTGGTACTGTAGTTTCTCTCTCTCTCTCCTCTACCTTGGTACTGTAGTTTCTTCTCTCTCTCCTCTACCTTGGTACTGTAGTTTCTCTCTCTCTCCTCTACCTTGGTACTGTAGTTTCTCTCTCTCCTCTACCTTGGTACTGTAGTTTCTCTCTCTCCTCTACCTTGGTACTGTAGTTTCTCTCTCTCTCCTCTACCTTGGTACTGTAGTTTCTCTCTCTCTCCTCTACCTTGGTACTGTAGTTTCTCTCTCTCTCCTCTACCTTGGTACTGTAGTTTCTCTCTCTCTCCTCTACCTTGGTACTGTAGTTTCTCTCTCTCCTCTACCTTGGTACTGTAGTTTCTCTCTCTCTCCTCTACCTTGGTACTGTAGTTTCTCTCTCTCTCTCCTCTACCTTGGTACTGTAGTTTCTCTCTCTCTCCTCTACCTTGGTACTGTAGTTTCTCTCTCTCTCTCCTCTACCTTGGTACTGTAGTTTCTCTCTCTCTCTCCTCTACCTTGGTACTGTAGTTTCTCTCTCTCTCTCTCTACCTTGGTACTGTAGTTTCTCTCTCTCTCCTCTACCTTGGTACTGTAGTTTCTCTCTCTCTCCTCTACCTTGGTACTGTAGTTTCTCTCTCTCTCTCCTCTACCTTGGTACTGTAGTTTTCTCTCTCTCTCTCCTCTACCTTGGTACTGTAGTTTTCTCTCTCTCCTCTACCTTGGTACTGTAGTTTCTCTCTCTCTCCTCTACCTTGGTACTGTAGTTTCTCTCTCTCTCCTCTACCTTGGTACTGTAGTTTCTCTCTCTCTCCTCTACCTTGGTACTGTAGTTTCTCTCTCTCTCCTCTACCTTGGTACTGTAGTTTCTCTCTCTCTCCTCTACCTTGGTACTGTAGTTTCTCTCTCTCTCCTCTACCTTGGTACTGTAGTTTCTCTCTCTCTCCTCTACCTTGGTACTGTAGTTTCTCTCTCTCCTCTACCTTGGTACTGTAGTTTCTCTCTCTCTCCTCTACCTTGGTACTGTAGTTTCTCTCTCTCTCTCCTCTACCTTGGTACTGTAGTTTCTCTCTCTCTCTCCTCTACCTTGGTACTGTAGTTTTCTCTCTCTCTCCTCTACCTTGGTACTGTAGTTTCTCTCTCTCCTCTACCTTGGTACTGTAGTTTCTCTCTCTCTCCTCTACCTTGGTACTGTAGTTTCTCTCTCTCTCTCCTCTACCTTGGTACTGTAGTTTCTCTCTCTCTCTCCTCTACCTTGGTACTGTAGTTTCTCTCTCTCTCTCCTCTACCTTGGTACTGTAGTTTCTCTCTCTCTCCTCTACCTTGGTACTGTAGTTTCTCTCTCTCTCCTCTACCTTGGTACTGTAGTTTCTCTCTCTCCTCTACCTTGGTACTGTAGTTTCTCTCTCTCTCCCCTACCTTGGTACTGTAGTTTCTCTCTCTCTCCTCTACCTTGGTACTGTAGTTTCTCTCTCTCTCCTCTACCTTGGTACTGTAGTTTCTCTCTCTCTCCTCTACCTTGGTACTGTAGTTCTCTCTCTCTCTCCTCTACCTTGGTACTGTAGTTCTCTCTCTCTCCTCTACCTTGGTACTGTAGTTTCTCTCTCTCTCCTCTACCTTGGTACTGTAGTTTCTCTCTCTCTCTCCTCTACCTTGGTACTGTAGTTTCTCTCTCTCTCCTCTACCTTGGTACTGTAGTTTCTCTCTCTCTCTCCTCTACCTTGGTACTGTAGTTTCTCTCTCTCTCTCCTCTACCTTGGTACTGTAGTTTCTCTCTCTCCTCTACCTTGGTACTGTAGTTTCTCTCTCTCTCTCCCTACCTTGGTACTGTAGTTTCTCCTCTCTCCTCTACCTTGGTACTGTAGTTTTCTCTCTCTCTCTCCTCTACCTTGGTACTGTAGTTTCTCTCTCTCTCTCTCTACCTTGGTACTGTAGTTTCTCTCTCTCTCCTCTACCTTGGTACTGTAGTTTCTCTCTCTCTCCTCTACCTTGGTACTGTAGTTTCTCTCTCTCTCTCCTCTACCTTGGTACTGTAGTTTCTCTCTCTCTCTCTCCTCTACCTTGGTACTGTAGTTTCTCTCTCTCTCCTCTACCTTGGTACTGTAGTTTCTCTCTCTCTCCTCTACCTTGGTACTGTAGTTTCTCTCTCTCTCTCCTCTACCTTGGTACTGTAGTTTCTCTCTCTCTCCTCTACCTTGGTACTGTAGTTTCTCTCTCTCTCCTCTACCTTGGTACTGTAGTTTCTCTCTCTCTCTCCTCTACCTTGGTACTGTAGTTTCTCTCTCTCTCTCCTCTACCTTGGTACTGTAGTTTCTCTCTCTCTCTCCTCTACCTTGGTACTGTAGTTTCTCTCTCTCTCTCCTCTACCTTGGTACTGTAGTTTCTCTCTCTCTCTCCTCTACCTTGGTACTGTAGTTTCTCTCTCTCTCCTCTACCTTGGTACTGTAGTTTCTCTCTCTCTCCTCTACCTTGGTACTGTAGTTTCTCTCTCTCCTCTACCTTGGTACTGTAGTTTCTCTCTCTCTCTCCTCTACCTTGGTACTGTAGTTTCTCTCTCTCTCCTCTACCTTGGTACTGTAGTTTCTCTCTCTCTCTCCTACCTTGGTACTGTAGTTTCTCTCTCTCTCCTCTACCTTGGTACTGTAGTTTCTCTCTCTCTCTCTCCTCTACCTTGGTACTGTAGTTTCTCTCTCTCTCCTCTACCTTGGTACTGTAGTTTCTCTCTCTCTCCTCTACCTTGGTACTGTAGTTTCTCTCTCTCCTCTACCTTGGTACTGTAGTTTCTCCCTCTCTCTCCTCTACCTTGGTACTGTAGTTTCTCTCTCTCTCTCTCCTCTACCTTGGTACTGTAGTTTCTCTCTCTCTCCTCTACCTTGGTACTGTAGTTTCTCCTCTCTCTCTCCTCTACCTTGGTACTGTAGTTTCTCTCTCTCTCTCCTCTACCTTGGTACTGTAGTTTCTCTCTCTCTCCTCTACCTTGGTACTGTAGTTTCTCTCTCTCTCCTCTACCTTGGTACTGTAGTTTCTCTCTCTCTCTCCTCTACCTTGGTACTGTAGTTTCTCTCTCTCTCCTCTACCTTGGTACTGTAGTTTCTCTCTCTCTCCTCTACCTTGGTACTGTAGTTTCTCTCTCTCCTCTACCTTGGTACTGTAGTTTCTCTCTCTCTCCTCTACCTTGGTACTGTAGTTTCTCTCTCTCTCTCCTCTACCTTGGTACTGTAGTTTCTCTCTCTCTCCTCTACCTTGGTACTGTAGTTTCTCTCTCTCCTCTACCTTGGTACTGTAGTTTCTCTCTCTCTCCTCTACCTTGGTACTGTAGTTTCTCTCTCTCTCCTCTACCTTGGTACTGTAGTTTCTCTCTCTCTCTCCTCTACCTTGGTACTGTAGTTTCTCTCTCTCTCTCCTCTACCTTGGTACTGTAGTTTCTCTCTCTCCTCTACCTTGGTACTGTAGTTTCTCTCTCTCTCTCCTCTACCTTGGTACTGTAGTTTCTCTCTCTCCTCTACCTTGGTACTGTAGTTTCTCTCTCTCTCCTCTACCTTGGTACTGTAGTTTCTCTCTCTCTCTCTCTACCTTGGTACTGTAGTTTCTCTCTCTCCTCTACCTTGGTACTGTAGTTTCTCTCTCTCTCCTCTACCTTGGTACTGTAGTTTCTCTCTCTCTCTCCTCTACCTTGGTACTGTAGTTTCTCTCTCTCTCTCCTCTACCTTGGTACTGTAGTTTCTCTCTCTCTCTCCTCTACCTTGGTACTGTAGTTTCTCTCTCTCTCCTCTACCTTGGTACTGTAGTTTCTCTCTCTCCTCTACCTTGGTACTGTAGTTTCTCTCTCTCCTCTACCTTGGTACTGTAGTTTCTCCATATCAGCCTCTAGTTTCTCCTTGTTCTTCTTGACAGTGTTGAAGGCCTCCTGGTCTTTCTGGTAACCAGAGTCCATCTTCTTCACCTCCGCCTGCTTGGCCTTCAACTCCTGCTGGGCATGCTTCAGCTTCATCTGGGCCTGGGGAGAACAACCGACAGGAAGAGAATGAAGCCTTAGAGATACTCATCCAACGCAGCAGGAAGAACTCTGATTCACAACTCTTTTATTGAGGTCGTCATTCTCATTCAGTTTGCATTCTTTGAAGGTCGTAGGTCAGATAGAGGTCAGAGGTCATCGTCACCTGTTGGGCCTGTGTCAGCTTTACTCAAATCAATCAACAGTGCTGCATATATATTCCATTATGAACCAATCCATTCTCACCTGTTTGGCCTCGGTGTCAGCTTTACTCATGTCGTTCTTGCAGGTCATCATCTGTCCGGCGAGCGTGGCCTCTTCCCCGTCCTCATTGGTGGACAGCCCTGCGGACACAGCCTTGAAGTGACTCTGTGCTGCCTCTAGGGCGGCGCTGTCCTTCTGACCTTCCTCCTGTAGGGCAGACAGCTTCTTTGCTACCTTGGATACCTCTCCTTCCTTAACAACTAGCATCTTCTTATCCTGGGGGGAACACGGACAGAGACAGAGAGACAGTGGTTTTAGTTAGTCATATTTCAGGCTGTCTGCTCGTCTTCCTCTCTCTCACACACACACACACCACCGCTACACCCCCCCTCACACCCTCTCTCTTCATCCTCCCTCCTCTCACCTCCTCCATGCTCTTCACCAGTTCCTTCCTCTTCTTGGTCTCCTCTGTCAGGTTCTGTTTCTTCATGTCCACAGCACTCTGGGCTTTAGCATCGACCCTCTGGACCTCAGACAGAGTCTCCTCTAAACCCTTCAGCACTCCACCAACCTCCTGTAGGGCAGGAGAGACAGACAGGCGTCAGGACACCCCCCCAGACAGGCACCAGGACACCCCCAGACAGGCACCAGGACACCCGACAGAACATAGTCAAATATAATAACCTCCAAGCCAAATGTTTGAAATATAACTGTCCGTGACCAAAGGGCTCATTCAATGAGATTCAACAGCTGCAGATAGAAACGTGTTGCATAGATCTGCCACAATCATTCATTCACATTAGAGAAGTGGTGCCCATCCGTGTTCTATGTTATCTGCAACACGTGTTTTTTCTTCTCCAACGCTCCCAGAATGGATTAATAAAGTTGTATTGAATTGAATAGCATTTCATTACTTGGTCCCTCTTCTTCTGCAGTTCCTGTATCTGGGCGGAGAGTTCCTGGACCTTGTTTTCGTTTTCTGCCATGCTGGCCTGCAGCTGAGTGATGGAGTCCTGCATTACCTTCAGGTCCTCCGCTGACTTGACCTGAGATTTAAATCAACAACAGTTCCATTAAACTTCACCTGTGAACCCAAATCACAGTGAATTCAATCACATTCCATTCACTTTGTTATTCATCCCCAACGGACATTGCTGGGCTTACAAGACACCACAACACAACAACAAGACACCACAACACAACAACAAGACACCACAACACAACAACAAGACACCACAACATGACAAGACACCACAACATGACAAGACACCACAGCACAACAACAAGACACCACAACACAACAACAAGACACCACAACACGACAACAAGACACCACAACACAACAACAAGACACCACAACACAACAACAAGACACCACAACACAACAACAAGACACCACAACACAACAACAAGACACCACAACATGACAAGACACCACAACATGACAAGACACCACAGCACAACAACAAGACACCACAACACAACAACAAGACACCACAACACGACAACAAGACACCACAACACAACAACAAGACACCACAACACAACAACAAGACACCACAACACAACAACAAGACACCACAACACAACAACAAGACACCACAACATGACAAGACACCACAGCAGCTAAAACATGAGGTAATATTCCACACAGGACCTTCAGTGTGTGTGTGTGTGTGTGTACCTTGGTCTCCTCAGCGCAGACAAACAGCCAGGCCACGTACAGACGACTCAGGTGTTCTATCTCCCTCATCAACTTCTGGTACTCCAGGTATGAAGAACGCTCCTACAGGAGGACACAGGGACGGAGAGAGGACGGAGAGACGGACAGAGGACCGTGAAGGAAGACAGAAAGGATAAAGATGGTTAATGAAGGGGAGACATTTACATACGAGTCATTTAGCAGACGCTCTTATCCAGAACCACTTACTCTACTGAAATGCATACATTATTCATTTCTACTGGTCTCCCGTGGGAATCGAACCCACAACCCCTGGCATTACAAGTGCCATGCTCTACCAACTGAGTCACATGGGATGGACAGGAAGGAACGTGTATTAAAGATCCTTGGGGGTGATTATTCCAGGGTCACACATCAGGGGACAAGGATGTAAACATTGGCAAAACAGATAGAAAGGTCTTGTATTGGGCTGAAGTGATGATTTCATCTTAAAAAACGGGACTTCCTACCTCCTTCAGCTTCTCCATGGTAGGAGTGATCTCTTCATTAAGGATCTGAACACAACCAAACACAAATTAGTCAAATGCGACCAAAATCCAAGGCACCATTTTTGATAGTAGGAGCTACGTCCGTTTCCCCAATCCTGGGGATCCCTAGCACTAACACACTAGATTCAACTAAATGATGAAGAGTTTTTACATTTACATTTTAGTCATTTAGCAGACGCTCTTATCCAGAGCGACTTACAGTAGTGAATGCATACATTTCATTTCATGACATTTTTTTTTTTGTACTGGCCCCCTGTGGGAATCGAACCCACTACCCTGGCGTTGCAAACACCATGCTCTACCAACTGAGCCACAGGGTTGAACCTAGATTCAACTAAAGGCGTGATGAAGAATTGAACTTCGTTTTCTAGAGAGAAAAACAAACCGTGCACCCCTTTGGGTCCCCAGGACCAGGAAACACAGAGCTACGTTAACACAGGTAAAATGGCGGCCCCACCGTCTGTATTTCTTTGAGTTTGGCTTCCTTCTTCTCAATGGTTTTCTGGGCGCTGATCTTTTACACTCATACATCCTGGTTCCTGCTGCCTCCTCTATCATGGCTAGGATCTACAGAGGAGAGAGGAAGGTTAGAGTTACATCCTGGTTCCTGCTGCCTCCTCTATCATGGCTAGGATCTACAGAGGAGAGAGGAAGGTTAGAGTTACATCCTGGTTCCTGCTGCCTCCTCTATCATGGCTAGGATCTACAGAGGAGAGAGGAAGGTTAGAGTTACATCCTGGTTCCTGCTGCCTCCTCTATCATGGCTAGGATCTACAGAGGAGAGAGGAAGGTTAGAGAGGAGATGTAGAGAGGAGGGCAAAGGAGTGTTTGTGTGTCTGTCTTTCCACAGGAAGCGTGCGTGGAGTGTGTGTAGTACGGAAGCTTCAAGTAATTACAAGACTTCATGATTCTACAGTGTGTGTGTATAGACTTACCTCAGGCGGTTTCATGTTCAGAACCTTGGTGATTCTCCCCTGAAATATTGTAAAGAGAAGTATATAAATATATAAAAATAAAGATTCAAGTTATTTCTAGAACTTTTTGCTACAATGTGGGACTAATGAACACACCCCAGGTACTTGTGGTGTTTAAACACCTACCTGCATGATGAGGAAGTGGGGGTTGTTAACGTTGAGTCCCACAGAGCAGAACAGATCCTGTACCCTGGTGTTGTTGGCATTCACCCCGTTGATCAGGTACTTGTTCCTACCACCTATCACCACCTGGGATTGGAGAAGGACACAGAGAACTGAGAATCCACTCCATCATAGTAACATTTTTAAGAGAGTCCTCTACAGTTTGATTGACTAATAATAGTTACTCACCATCTGTGAGTAGAACAAGAGGATGAGGTAAAGTAATAAATAGTTTTATAGGAAAGGCATTAAGGTCAGTATGAATAGCTAATAACGCAGTAGTAAGCAGTCAACATCAGTGCAGTGATTGACGCATGAGACGTCATCACAGTGACCATCATGACTAGTTTGAGTGACTGGTAACAATACAGCTGAGAAATCACGTCATCACAGTGAAAATCATGACTAGTAACAATACAGCTGAGAAATCACGTCAGTGGACAGTTAGTGTAGTGATTATGGGAAGGAGAACCGTCCTAGTTGGGACTATTTTCAGACCTAACGCAGTAGCTACCAGCTATGCCATAAAGGTTCAATCAGAACACCTGACAGAAGTTGTAGTTAGCTAGTAGTATCCCTTAGTTTGGACCTGCTGGAGCAAGGCATACATGTTTTATTCATCAACATTACTCTTCCCACAAACTGGAATAGAGGCAAGAGGAGAACAACTTTACCTGTCTTGTGACCGTGATTTCGTCGTGGGTCTCGAACCCAAGCGGACTCTGGCTCTTGTTTGTGTTGTCAAATGTTATGGACACCGTGGCTTTGGTGATGCCGGCCTGACCGTTCTTGTACACCAAATCCTGGAGATTGGCCGCTCGCACCTGGGAGATAAGTTAAGATCAGATGGAAATAACGTTACAGCTCGCTAGTTTCTCTACTAACGTTACTGTAACCGCCGATGAACCTGGGCACAGTAAGCTAACGTTAGCTAGCTAACGTCAAGGAAATGTCTTTAGCTCACTGGATAAAAACTAACATCTCTGCGTATTAATGAATAAGTAGCATATTACCTGAGACAAGTTGGTTATCCCCAATAGAAAGCATATCGAGTCGAGAATATTGGATTTTCCACTCCCGTTAAGTCCAGTAATAGCGTTGAAGAGCGGATCAAATCCGTTGATTTCTGTCCTCTGCGCGTAGGACTTGAATCCTTCTAAGATAATAGATTTGATGTGCATCTTTGCGTTGTCCTTCCCCAAAGTATTTCCAAAGTAATCCTTTTCGATATGTTGTAATAACGTGTAAAAACCACGACGCTATAAGGAGAGCTGGTGCTGTCAACAACAGAACACTCCCCTCCGCTTTTCGAATTTTGGCGCCAGGCACGCGGCCGTTCTCTGGTCCTGCGCATGCGCCTATCCGGACAAATGTCGTTAAAAAACCTTTTCTAAACCATTTTATACCCAATTTATTTGATACCTTTTATTTAAATTCATTTATTTGAAGTGTTGTAATAATTGTAATAATGTAGCTGTAAATATTAAACAATGTATTTTCTTTTTTTTTTTAGATCAGGAAAGTTGGTCACAGAGTTTCTAAACCCAGAGGCGCAACATCGCGAAACAGACCAGGCCGGAGTTTGATAAATCAATGAGAGAAGTGAAAGATTTTTCAATAGTTGTTAATTTTCTCGAAATCGAAAGGCACTACCTAGATCAGAGCCAACGTCTTAAGTAGTTGTGAACATGTTGTTACTACAACCTCGTGAAAGTCAAGGAGTGTCTTTGACGGCTTGCACATGCGCAATTTGGCGAGAGACGACCGTTAGACCCGATGACGTGTTTCTGCGCATGAGCTTAGCGAGCCAGCGTCGCCATGACATCGCCTTCACCTACAACCGTGATCGGGGATTTCTGTTGGAGAAGCACTTTCAGCCTATCTTTACTTGTACTGTCTTTGATTTGGTCATCTTTATACTTGTACTGTCTTTGATTTGGTCATCTTTACACTGTACTGTCTTTGATTTGGTCATCTTTATACTTGTACTGTCTTTGATTTGGTCATCTTTATTCTTGTACTGTCTTTGATTTGGTCATCTTTATTCTTGTACTGTCTTTGATTTGGTCATCTTTATTCTTGTACTGTCTTTGATTTGGTCATCTTTACACTGTACTGTCTTTGATTTGGTCATCTTTACACTGTACTGTCTTTGATTTGGTCATCTTTATACTTGTACTGTCTTTGATTTGGTCATCTTTATTCTTGTACTGTCTTTGATTTGGTCATCTTTATTCTTGTACTGTCTTTGATTTGGTCATCTTGTCACTCTACTGTCTTTGATTTGGTCATCAAAAATAACCGCATGATGTCAGAGTTTGTTGATTTAGTTTTGCTGCTGCCATCTACGGAAGATATTTCAAAGAGAAAAATTATGAAAAACTTCTCAAACTGATGGAATGAGAACATAAGAAGACAAAAGGAAAGTTGTTACATTTTATTCCGATTATTAGCTGTAATCATTTCACATGCTTGAGGAACAGTGTTAGAACGTTCAGAATCAGAACAGAGACAGAAGGTTTATAAGTACATGCAACACAGAGACTTAGAAATCTGGAAAGACAGTCATTTTAAATAGTGTATTCTTGATACATGGTAGAGCCTATGATTCACTCACACACACACACACACACACACACACACTCAGACTCTTTCTCTCTCTCTAAAATGGTATAACTGCTTGCATTTTGCCGGACCCCAGGAAGAGTAGCTGCTGCCTTGGGGATCCACAATAAATCCAAATCCAAATATCTCTGTCAGTCCAGAGGTACAGGGCACAAGGACAGACACACCAGGTTAGCAGCGTAGAAACATATCTGCATCAGCACCACACAGTCTCCTCTGTTCAAATATATAGACGACGGACTGATGTAGGCCAGGTCATAGTTCACCAGAGTCAAAGGTCGCCCGCAGTGCTTTTCGCTCAGGGCAACCAGGGCCCGCGCCATGCAGTACTTGGCGCCGCAGCTGAAGGCCGTCACCGACCGCACAGTGGAGAAGTGCATCAGGAAACACGGGTCGTCCTACAGGGAGGGGGGGAGAAGAGAGGGGAGGTGAGGTCATCAAAGGGGGACTAGAAGAAGAAGAAGAATGTCACAGCAAATGTTGTAATGTTCACCTTGCAGTGAGGACAGAATCATGGCAGCCCCTAGAGTCAACACTTAAATGTAAACACGGATGTAATGCAAAATCTGAGAATGATGTTCCTTACCACGTCCGGATCCCGCCCGTCCAGCAGAGTGAGGTCCTGGAGGAGCCAGACTTCCGTCCTCAGGTAGGAGTCCTCCAAGCAGGAACTCAGGCAAAACTGAGACTTGAGCTTCTTTTTCGATCCGGATTTCTGGGAATTCAGCAACTTGTTTGATCCAGAATACAGTGATTTCCGAGATCTCACCACACACAGCTGCACCTCTTTGGTCTTGGTCACTGTGGACCAGAGGACAACAATTATGTTTTGGAAAGGAATAGTCAAGCCGTTTTCTCAAGCAAAGCTAATGTTGTTTTTACCAATAGGGACAAAATGCATTGTTCCAAAAGGGATGCCGTTTTCCCGAGGACAACGGATGTTATCCAGCATTGGAAATTCAATTAGCGAGTAGAAGTAACACTCCTCTATTGGTGACGTTCACGGACTGTATCCAAAGACAAACTATTCAAGCCTAATTTCCATAGCAGATGTAGTTTGTTATATGACCCTAGTAACCTCCTCATCAACAGACTTCCCTGAGGTCTTTGAAAAAAACAATCCATCCGTCATTAAAAAGAACAAGTAGACCTAAAACAGAAACATCGTCATCTCTGCATCAGAGACCAAAGGAAAGTAAGAACGGAAGAAAACAGAAGAAAAACCACAACATCATTTAGAAAGAGATTTGGTCACACGTGGGACTGGAACCCACAACCCTGGCATTACAAGCATCATACTCTACCGACTGAGCCACACGGGACCATCAATCCATCATTAAAAAGAAGAAAAAACGCACGGAAACAGACAGAACATCATTTAGAAAGAGAAATAGAAGGAGAGAATCGTACAAAATAAAAAAGAAAGCAAGATGATTGAATAAACAAATGAACAATAAAATCAAACAAATGAAACAGAAGATGCTGATTTTTACCGTAGACACAGAGAAAATGTCTTCCTGGTGTTGCTTCATGTATCTCTATAAACTTCTGTAGTTTCTGTCCTTCAGGTCTAAACAACATCCTCTGCATCTCTTTTCTCAGTAGGGACGACATCTCAACACACAGGGATGGACAGGCTGGGAGGAGGAGGAGAGGAAGAGAGAGGGATGGACACTCTGACAGAGGTGGAGAGAAGGAGAGCAACAGAGTGGGAGAGGAGGAGAGCTACAGAGGAGGACAGAGGAGGAGAGAGAGAGTGGAGGAGAGGAGGAGAGCTACAGAGGAGGACAGAGGAGGAGAGAGTGTTAGAGGAGGAGAGGAGGAGAGCTACAGAGGAGGACAGAGGAGGAGAGGAGGAGAGAGGGTTAGAGGAGGAGAGCTACAGAGGAGGACAGAGAAGGAGAGGAGGAGGGCTACAGAGGAGGACAGAGGAGGAGAGGAGGAGAGAGGGTTAGAGGAGGAGAGCTACAGAGGAGGACAGAGAAGGAGAGGAGGAGAGAGGATTAGAGGAGGAGAGCTACAGAGGAGGACAGAGAAGGAGAGGAGGAGAGAGGAGGAGAGCTACAGAGGAGGACAGAGGAGGAGAGGAGGAGAGAGGGTTAGAGGAGGAGAGCTACAGAGGAGGACAGAGGAGGAGAGGAGGAGAGAGGGTTAGAGGAGGAGAGCTACAGAGGAGGACAGAGAAGGAGAGGAGGAGGGCTACAGAGGAGGACAGAGGAGGAGAGGAGGAGAGAGGGTTAGAGGAGGAGAGCTACAGAGGAGGACAGAGAAGGAGAGGAGGAGGGCTACAGAGGAGGAGAGAGGGTTAGAGGAGGAGAGCTACAGAGGAGGACAGAGAAGGAGAGGAGGAGAGAGGATTAGAGGAGGAGAGCTACAGAGGAGGACAGAGAAGGAGAGGAGGAGAGAGGAGGAGAGCTACAGAGGAGGACAGAGAAGGAGAGAGGAGGAGAGGAGGAGAGCTACAGAGGAGGACAGACAGAGTGGAAGAGAGGAGGAGAGAGGGATACTGGGACAGAGGAAGAGAGGAGGAGAGAGACAGACTGGGACAGAGGAGAGAAGAGAGGGATATGGGGATGGGGAGGAAAGTGTTGCAACAGGAGAAGAGAGACAGAAAAGAGAAAACCACTCAGTCAACAGGAGGGGAAGTAGGAGGTTGGAGAGAGTCTATAAAACCGGGAAAGTGGTGGTGTGTGTGTGTGTGTGTGTGTGTGTGTGTGTGTGTGTGTGTGTGTGTGTGTGTGTGTGTGTGTGTGTGTGTGTGTGTGTGTGTGTGTGTGCGCGGTTGACATACCCTCACTCTCTATCTATGTCTTTCTCTCTCTCACACACACACACCACACACACACAGTGCAGCAGTTATGGATGAGCCATGTATCCATCGACCATAATGATATCAGATTATTACTTCTCTTCACTGTAATCGCCCTCAGAGGGACCAGGGAGAGAGAGAGCCAGCAATCAGACACAGGATGCTTCCCTACATAGTGCACTACATTTGACTAGGGCCCATAGGGAATAGGGAGCCATTTGGGACCCTCAGATCCTCCCATCGATCGGCCCTATTAAACCTCTACTATTAAAGTCCATTATGACAGTCTGAAGTGACCAGGCTGGGTGTCTCTCTCCCTCTCCCTCTCTCTTGCTCTCCCTCTCTCTCTCTCTCTCTCACACACACACACACACACACACACACACACACACACACACACACACACACACACACACACAGACAGACCATTCAAGTCCATTATAACAGTCTAAAGGGACCAGGCTGGGTGGCTCCACCATGGATCCTGGCATCTGCCTCAATGTGTATCATCATGTTCCATTAGATTGGAGTTATACTGAGATGTATAATTGAGAGAGAGAGAGAGAGAGAGAGACACACAAGGACAAGGCAGAATCACACACACACACCATTTTGCAACAAGCTCTCAGTCTCACATCAGAATTAGACGTGTATCCATGTTTCTCAAATCTCAAATTCCGAAGTGGTTCCAAACAGAACATTTTAAGGTTAGTCATTAATTCTGAATGGTTAAGATAAGGGTTAAGGTTAGTCATTAATTCTGAATGGTTAAGGTAAGGGTTAAGGTTAGTCATTCATTCTAAATGGTTAAGATAAGGGTTAAGGTTAGTCATTAATTCTAAATGGTTAAGATAAGGGTTAAGGTTAGTCATTAATTCTGAATGGTTAAGATAAGGGTTAAGGTTAAGGTTAGTCATTAATTCTGAATGGTTAAGGATAAAGGTTAAGGCTTTAAACAAAATATCAAAAACATCTTTCCATGGCTGAATTCAAACATGCAACCTTTACAACCAAAGTCAGATGTTGACGTCAAATACAGACTTAACCATTCAGACTTAATGCCTTAACTGAACCCTAACCTTACAAATGTGGAGTGAATACCTAAACACTTAGACATTTGACATTTGGAACAACTTTGAAATTTGACGTTTGAGAAACATAGGTGAACGTCTAATTCTGCCGTCACTCTGTGAGACCTGGTTGACTTTTGGGGTGTCTCCGTGACGACAGTGTGGCGTCTCCGTGACGACAGTGTGGCGTCTCCGTGACGACAGTGTGGCGTCTCCGTGACGACAGTGTGGCGTCTCCGTGACGACAGTGTGGCGTCTCCGTGACGTCAGTGTGGCGTCTCCGTGACGACAGTGTGGTGTCTCCATGAAGTCAGTATGGTGTCTCCGTGACGACAGTATGGTGTCTCCGTGATGTCAGTGTGGTGTCTCCGTGACGACAGTGTGGTGTCTCCGTGATGTCAGTATGGTGTCTCCGTGACGACAGTATGGTGTCTCCGTGATGTCAGTATGGTGTCTCCGTGACGACAGTGTGGTGTCTCCGTGACGACAGTATGGTGTCTCCGTGATGTCAGTATGGTGTCTCCGTGACGACAGTGTGGTGTCTCCGTGATGTCAGTGTGGTGTCTCCGTGACGACAGTGTGGTGTCTCCGTGACGACAGTGTGGTGTCTCCGTGACGACAGTATGGTGTCTCCGTGATGGCAGTATGGTGTCTCCGTGATGTCAGTGTGGTGTCTCCGTGATGTCAGTGTGGTGTCTCTGTGATGTCAGTATGGTGTCTCCGTGACGACAGTGTGATGTCTCCGTGACGACAGTATGGTGTCTCCGTGATGTCAGTATGGTGTCTCCGTGACGACAGTATGGTGTCTCCGTGACGACAGTGTGGTGTCTCCGTGACGACAGTATGGTGTCTCCGTGACGACAGTGTGGTGTCTCCGTGACGACAGTATGGTGTCTCCGTGATGTCAGTGTGGTGTCTCCGTGATGTCAGTATGGTGTCTCCGTGACGTCAGTGTGGCGTCTCCGTGACGACAGTGTGGCGTCTCCGTGACGTCAGTGTGGCGTCTCCATGACGACAGTGTGGCGTCTCCGTGATGTCAGTGTGGTGTCTCCGTGATGTCAGTATGGTGTCTCCGTGACGTCAGTGTGGCGTCTCCGTGACGACAGTGTGGCGTCTCCGTGACGACAGCGGGGCGTCTCCATGACGACAGCGGGGCGTCTCCGTGATGTCAGTGTGGTGTCTCTGTGATGTCAGCGGGGCGTCACCGTGACGACAGCAGGGCGTCTATGGTTATCAGTTTCAGTTCATTATGTGTCATTCTGTCATTGGCTGTTCAGAGTGGATAGAACACATGAGACTGGAGGGGAGAAATAGACTCAAAATGATGATTTGATTTATGTGTGTGTGTGTGTGGTGTGTGTGTGTGTGTGTGTGTGTGTGTGTGTGTGTGTGTGTGTGTGTGTGTGTGTGTGTGTGTGTGTGTGTGTGTGTGATGATTAGATTTGACACATTTGTGAAAACAGAGAGGGATCGTCCTTCAGCTAAGTGCTTTTGTGTTCATGTTGTTGTTGGTTTTTGTGGTCATTTTCTGGAAAGGCTCTTTAGAACTGAAATGGAAAGGAGGGAGGAGGAGGGAGGAGGGAGGGAGGGGAGGGAGGGAGGGAGGGAGGGGAGGGGAGGGAGGGAGGAGGGAGGGGAGGGGAGGGGAGGGGGAGGGAGGGAGGGGAGGGAGGGAGGGGAGGGGAGGGGAGGGAGGGGAGGGAGGAAGGGAAGGGAAGGGAAGGAAGGGAAGGGAAGGAAGGAGGGAGGGAAGGGAGGGAAGGGAAGGAAGGAAGGAAGGGAAGGGAAGGGGAGGGAGGGGAGGGAAGGGAGGAGGGAGGAGGGAGGGAGGGAGGGGAGGGAGGGGAGGGGAGGGAGGGGAGGGAGGGAGGGAGGGGAGGAGGGGAGGGAGGGAGGGAAGGGAAGGAAGGGAAGGGAAGGAGGAGGAGGGAAGGGAAGGGAAGGAAGGGAAGGGAAGGAAGGGAAGGAAGGGGAAGGGAGGGAGGGGAGGGGAGGGAGGGAGGGAGGGAGGGGAGGGAGGGAGGGAGGGAGGGAGGGGAGGGGAGGGAGGGAGGAGGGAAGGAAGGAAGGGAGGGGAGGGAAGGGGAGGGAGGGAGGGGAGGGGAGGGAGGGGGAGGGAGGGAGGGAGGGAGGAGGGAGGGAGGGGAGGGAGGGAGGAGGGAGGGAGGAGGGAGGGAGGGAGGAGGGAGGGAGGAGGAGGAGGGAAGGAAGGGAAGGGAAGGAAGGAAGGGAAGGGAAGGGAAGGGAAGGGAAGGGAAGGGAAGGAAGGAAGGGAAGGGAAGGAAGGGAAGGGAAGGGAAGGAGGGAGGGAGGGGAGGGAGGGAGGAGGGAAGGGAAGGGAGGGAGGGAGGGAGGGAAGGAGGGTAGGGAAGGGAAGGGAGGGAAGGGAAGGGAGGGTAGGGAAGGAAGGTAGGGAAGGAAGGGAGGGAAGGAAGGGAAGGAAGGGAAGGGAAGGAAGGGAAGGGAAGGAAGGAGGGGAGGGGAGGGAAGGGAAGGAAGGGGAGGGAAGGGAAGGGAGGGGAGGGGAGGAAGGAAGGAAGGGAAGGGAAGGGAGGGGAAGGGAAGGGAGGGAGGGGAAGGGAAGGAGGAAGGGAAGGGGAGGGAAGGGAGGGGAAGGGAAGGAAGGGAGGGAAGGGAGGGGAAGGGAAGGAGGGGAAGGGAAGGAGGGAAGGAGGGAAGGAGGGAAGGAAGGAAGGGAAGGGAAGGGAAGGAAGGAAGGAGGGAGGGAAGGGAGGAAGGAAGGGGAGGGAAGGGAAGGGAGGGAAGGGAGGAAGGGAAGGAGGGGAAGGGAAGGGGAGGGAAGGGGAGGGAAGGGAAGGGAGGGAGGGAAGGAAGGGAAGGAAGGGAAGGGAGGGGAGGGAGGAGGAAGGGAAGGGAAGGAGGGGAAGGGAAGGGAGGAAGGGAAGGGAGGAGGGAAGGAAGGGAAGGGAGGGAGGGAAGGAGGAGGGAAGGGAAGGAGGAAGGAAGGGAGGGAAGGAAGGAGGAAGGGAGGAAGGGAAGGAGGGGAAGGGAAGGAGGGAAGGAAGGAGGGGAGGGAGGGAAGGAAGGAAGGGAAGGAAGGGAGGGGAGGGGAGGGGAGGGGAGGAAGGGAAGGGAAGGGAAGGGAAGGAGGGAGGGGAGGGAGGGAAGGAACGGAGGGAAGGGAAGGAAGGGAAGGGAAGGAGGGAAGGAAGGGAAGGGAAGGGAAGGGAGGGGAAGGAAGGGAAGGGAAGGGAGGGAAGGGAAGGAAGGAGGGAAGGGAAGGGAGGGAAGGGAAGGGAGGGAGGGAAGGGAAGGAAGGGAAGGGAGGAAGGGAAGGAGGGAAGGGAAGGAGGGAAGGGAAGGAGGAAGGGAAGGGAGGGAAGGGAGGGGAAGGGAAGGGAGGAAGGGAAGGAGAGGAAGGAAGGGAGAGGGGGAAGGGAAGGAAGGAAGGAAGGGAAGGGAGGAGGGGAGGGAGGGGAGGAGGGAAGGGAAGGAAGGGAAGGGAAGGGGAGGAGGAGGGAGGAGGGAAGGAACGGAGGGAAGGGAAGGAAGGGAAGGGAAGGGAGGGAAGGAAGGGAAGGGAAGGGAAGGGAGGGGAAGGGAAGGGAAGGAGGAAGGGAAGGGAAGGGGGAAGGGAAGGGAGGGGAGGAGGGGAGGGAGGGAGGGAAGGAAGGGAAGGGAAGGGAAGGGAGGGGAGGGGAGGGAAGGAAGGGAACGGAGGGAAGGGAAGGGAAGGGAAGGGAAGGGAAGGAAGGAAGGAAGGGAAGGGAAGGGAAGGAAGGGAGGGGAAGGGAAGGGAGGGAAGGGAAGGGAAGGAAGGGAAGGGAAGGGAAGGGAAGGGAAGGGAGGGAAGGGAAGGAAGGGAGGAAGGGAAGGGAAGGAGGGGAAGGGAAGGGGAGGGGAGGGGAGGGGAGGGAAGGGAAGGGAAGGGAAGGGAAGGGAGGGGAAGGGAGGGGAAGGGAAGGGAAGGAAGGGGAGGAGGAGGAGGAGGAGGAGGGAGGGAGGGAGGGATATGTTGAATCTCATGAATAACACATGAAGCTTGTGTCCCAAATGGGACCCTCTTCCCTAGGCCTCCATGTATATGTACACCCCTTCATACACTATATATACAGCAGTATGTGGACACCCCTTCATACACTATATATACAAAAGTATGTGGACACCCCTTCAAATTAGTGGATTTGGTTATTTCTGTCACACCCGCAGTAGAATGGCATTACTGAAGAGCTCAGTGACTTTCAACGTGGCACCGTCATAGGATGCCACCTTTCCAACAAGTCAGTTTGTACAATTTCTGCCCTGCTAGAGCTGCCACGTTCAACTGTAAGTGATGCTATTGTGAAGTGGAAACGTCTACAAGCAACAACGGCTCAGCCGCAGTGGTAGGCCACACAAGCTCACAGAGCGGGACCGCGAAAGTACTGAAGCGCGTAGAGTGTAAAAATCATCTGTCCTCGGTTGCAACACTCACTACCGAGTTCCAAACTGCCTCTGGAAACAACAATCAGCACAAGAACCTTCCATCGGGAGCTTCAGGAAATGGCCGAGCAGCAGCACACAAGCCTAAAATCACCATGCCAAACGCCAACTGGAGTGGTGTAAAGCTCGCCGCCATTGGACTCTGGAGCAGTGGAAACGCATTCTCTGGAGTGATGAATCACGCTTCATCGTCTGGCAGTCCGACGGATAAATCTGGGATTTGCGGATACCAGGAGAATGCTACTTGCCTGAATGCACACTGCCAACTGTAAAGTTTGGTGGAGGAGAAATAATGGTCTTGGAATGTTTTTCATGGTTCGGGCCCCTTAGTTCCAGTGAAGGGAAATCTTAACGCTACAGTATACAATGACATTCTAGATGATTCTGTGGTTCCAACTTTGTAGCAACAGTTTGGAGAAGGCCCTTTCCTGTTTCAGCATGACAATTCCTGCTCGCACAAAGCGGGGTCCATACAGAAAGGGTTTGTCATGATCGGTGTGGAAGAACTTGACTGGCCTGCACAGAGCCCTGACCTCAACCCCACCGAAAACCTTTGCGATGAATTAGAACCCTGACTGCAAGTGAGGCCTAATCGTCCAACATCAGTGTCCGACCTCACTAATGCTCTTGTGGCTGAATGGAAGCAAGTCCCTGCAAAATGTTTCCAACATCTAGTGGAAAGCCTCCCAGAAGAGTGGAGGCTGTTATAGCAGCAAAGGGGTCAACCAACTTCCTATTAATGCCCATGATTTTGGAATGAGATGTTCGACGAGCAGGTGTCCACATAGTTTTGGTCATGTAGTGTATATATATTTACAAAATATATATGGGGGATTGGAAATGATGCAGACAATTACATTGAAGGAAGCCATAATATATCTGCAATATTAAAGCTGAACTACTCCCTAAAAAAATAGAAAGAGGCTCAAATTGATGAATTGATTTATGTGTGTGTGTGTGTGAGTGTGTGTGTGTGTGTGTGTGTGTGTGTGTGTGTGATGATTAGATTTGACACATTTGTGAAAACAGAGAGGGATCGTCCTTCAGCTAAGTGCTTTTGTGTTCATGTTGTTGTTGGTTTTTGTGGTCATTTTCTGGAAAGGCTCTTTAGAACTGAAATGGAAAGGAGGGAGGAGGAGGGAGGGGAGGGAGGGAGGGAGGGAGGGAGGGGAGGGAGGGGAGGGGAAGGGAAGGGAGGGAGGGAGGGAGGGAGGGAGGGGAGGGAGGGGAGGGAGGAGGGAGGGGAGGGAGGGGAGGAGGAGGGAGGGAGGGAGGGAGGGAGGAGGAGGGGAGGGGAGGAGGAGGGAGGGAGGGGAGGGAGGGAGGAGGAGGGAGGGAGGGGAGGGAGGAGGGAGGGGAGGGGAGGAGGAGGAGGAGGGAGGGGAGGGGAGGAGGAGGGGAGGGAGGGAGGGAGGGAGGGGAGGGAGGAGGAGGGAGGGAGGGGAGGGGAGGGAGGGAGGGGAGGGAGGGAGGGGAGGGGAGGGAGGGAGGAGGGGAGGGAGGGGAGGGAGGGGAGGGAGGGAGGGGAGGGAGGGGAGGGAGGGAGGGGAGGGAGGGAGGGAGGAGGGAGGGGAGGGAGGGGGAGGGAGGGAGGGAGGGGAGGGAGGGGAGGGAGGAGGGAGGGAGGGGAGGGAGGGAGGGGGGAGGGAGGAGGGGAGGGAGGGAAGGGAACATGTACATTATATTTGCATAAAAAGGTTGAATGGAAACCTGGTTAGTTTGTGGTATTTCAGCTTTGTGGTAGTTCAGGTCAACTGAGGACAACTGAAGTGCTTCACTTTGATGCTAAACCCATAAAGGCGATGATATTGCAACTAAATAGTCAACATTTATTGATCAATCCCTTGAAAACGGCACTCCGTTGTCTGTGGTTTTAGCGGAGCTGCGGGTCTCCTTGCCATCCCAGCAGGCAAATGGAACGCTTTCTTTCCACCGTATTGTGACGTTTTATTGATGACGACCTATTAGAATGAGTTGTATAAAAGGTTCTAACTCCATAATGACATCACGCTCTCTGTGTTTTCATTTGAATGTAAACTTGTTTCTGTGCTGCTATGTGACAGAATATTCATATTCCCATACATATTGATCTGAGCATCTTTGAGGAACAATGCAGGTGAGTACTGAGCAGGCTAAATTATGATCTAACCCCCCCCCCCATTAAAAGCTCAATAGCTGTATTCTGACAGTTTAAAAACATTATTTGTAGAGGCTGCTGCCTAAAGTTTTCAGATGTATAGTTAAATGGTACTCAATACATTTAGCTGTGATACGACTAGCTCCTAAGCGTCTAAACTAACATGGATCATTTAGCTACTTGATTGAGAATTTTAGGACCCCTGTAGGTATCAAAAATCAATATATATATTTATTTTTGGGGGCCTTCGCTATAGTCCATAGACGGGAATGCATTGAGAGGAACACAATATATAAATGGCAGAACACAGAGTCAAAAAAATGTATCATAAGGAATAAGGTTTTGAAGTGTCTGTCCTTTATATAAGAGATATAAGAAAGCTCAGAAAGAAATACATATTTAACCCTTTTATTTTGTTGGCACAAAACTACTTCCATAAATCCATAATTTTTTTCAAAACTGGTACCGGGTTACCTTCAGATGAGTCCCGTGACATTTGTGGGGGTCGTAGAGACAAACGAAGAACACCATCTTGTTCGTGAGAGTCTCCCCTTTCTATAGTGGGGTCACAAACGATTCGAACGCTACAGACGATTTTCGGGATGTCTCCTGGGCTGACAAACAGCGTTGTAGCTCTGCCACTTTCAACCACAGACGTGGAAGAGAGACATCAGCGGATGTGGTGGATTGAGAAGCAGCCCATTCAAAAATATATCTGTAGATTAAACAGAAGATTTTGACAGGGACCTTTTAAAAGGATGTTAATTAGATTGACACACGGGTACGTCTCTTAAGGACTAGCCTGATCAGCCTCCTACAACGTGGAAGAAAGACGTATTGGCAGCTTGTTTGTTTA
>NW_025548521.1:0-43582 GCF_905237065.1 Salmo salar
GCAGGGTTAGAGGGAGAGATGGGTAGGAAGGGAGAGGGGAATGAGCAGGGTTAGAGGGAGAGATGGGTAGGAAGGGAGAGGGGAATGAGCAGGGTTAGAGGGAGAGATGGGTAGGAAGGGAGAGGGGAATGAGCAGGGTTAGAGGGAGAGATGGGTAGGAAGGGAGAGGGGAATGAGCAGGGTTAGAGGGAGAGATGGGTAGGAAGGGAATGATTTCTTTATTCCTCCCTGGTGAGTCTCCCTCCTTCCACCTCCCTCTCTTAGTCTCCCCATCTCTCCATTCCTCTGGAGGTATACTGCTGCTCATTAGAGCAGGAAGTCCTGTAACACATACATTGTTCTCACCGCTCCCCATTTTCACACATTTCCCTGAAGGGTAAGCTCTTCTCTCAACCCCTCCTCACCCCTCACTTCCCCCACTCCTGGGGCAGTCCTCCCTCTCCCCTTACACACACACACACACACACACACAGACACCCTTACCCAGACTGACCGTTGAATATGGGGCAGATAGTATGGGCTTCTGATGGGGGAGAAGAGGTGAAATGGAATGCCTAAGAACCCTGAGGGAATTCTACAGAGTTCTCCTGGTTCCATATCAGGAACTTTAGAATAGTTAGAATTCCAAGGCTCACCACTAGGGGCCAGTATTGTCAGTGTAGATGATGAAACATCTGAACAGTTTGTCTCCCTCTACATAACACCTACCATAAACTAGTTTAGTATTTACCTTATGTATTAAACTGACAAACATTCTCGTTGTCTACAGGTGTATTAACATTAGACACGTTGTCTACAGGTGTATTAGACACGTTGTCTACAGGTGTATTGACATTAGACACGTTGTCTACAGGTGTATTGACGTTAGACACGTTGTCTACAGGTGTATTGACGTTAGACACGTTGTCTACAGGTGTATTGACGTTAGACACGTTGTCTACAGGTGTATTGACGTTAGACACGTTGTCCACAGGTGTATTAACATTAGAACCACGTTGTCTACAGGTGTATTGACATTAGACACGTTGTCTACAGGTGTATTGACATTAGACACGTTGTCTACAGGTGTATTGACATTAGACACGTTGTCTACAGGTGTATTGACATTAGACACGTTGTCTACAGGTGTATTGACATTAGACACGTTGTCTACAGGTGTATTGACATTAGACACGTTGTCTACAGGTGTATTGACGTTAGACACGTTGTCTACAGGTGTATTAGACACGTTGTCTACAGGTGTATTGACGTTAGACACGTTGTCTACAGGTGTATTAACATTAGACACGTTGTCTACAGGTGTATTGACATTAGACACGTTGTCTACAGGTGTATTGACATTAGACACGTTGTCTACAGGTGTATTGACATTAGACACGTTGTCTACAGGTGTATTGACATTAGACACGTTGTCTACAGGTGTATTGACATTAGACACGTTGTCTACAGGTGTATTGACATTAGACACGTTGTCTACAGGTGTATTGACATTAGACACGTTGTCTACAGGTGTATTGACATTAGACACGTTGTCTACAGGTGTATTGACATTAGACACGTTGTCTACAGGTGTATTAACATTAGACACGTTGTCTACAGGTGTATTGACATTAGACACGTTGTCTACAGGTGTATTGACATTAGACACGTTGTCTACAGGTGTATTAACATTAGACACGTTGTCTACAGGTGTATTAACGTTAGACACGTTGTCTACAGGTGTATTAGACACGTTGTCTACAGGTGTATTGACATTAGACACGTTGTCTACAGGTGTATTGACATTAGACACGTTGTCTACAGGTGTATTAACATTAGACACGTTGTCTACAGGTGTATTGACGTTAGACACGTTGTCTACAGGTGTATTGGACGTTAGACACGGTTGTCTACAGGTGTATTGACATTAGACACGTTGTCTACAGGTGTATTGACATTAGACACGTTGTCTACAGGTGTATTGACATTAGACACGTTGTCTACAGGTGTATTGACATTAGACACGTTGTCTACAGGTGTATTGACATTAGACACGTTGTCTACAGGTGTATTGACATTAGACACGTTGTCTACAGGTGTATTAACATTAGACACGTTGTCTACAGGTGTATTAACATTAGACACGTTGTCTACAGGTGTATTAACATTAGACACGTTGTCTACAGGTGTATTGACATTAGACACGTTGTCTACAGGTGTATTAACATTAGACACGTTGTCTACAGGTGTATTAGACACGTTGTCTACAGGTGTATTAGACACGTTGTCTACAGGTGTATTAGACACGTTGTCTACAGGTGTATTGGACACGTTGTCTACAGGTGTATTGGACACGTTGTCTACAGGTGTATTGGACACGTTGTCTACAGGTGTATTGGACACGTTGTCTACAGGTGTATTGACGTTAGACACGTTGTCTACAGGTGTATTGACGTTAGACACGTTGTCTACAGGTGTATTGACGTTAGACACGTTGTCTCTGTCTACAGGTATGCCATCCCCCCTGAACATGGGAAGAGACTGGAGAGACTGGCTACAGGTAAGATTTCTGGTCAAGTTTAACAAGATGAAATGCTAAGTAAAACTAGAACACTTTTGCAGCTTTTAGACAGGCAGCCTAATTTTGGTCTTTTGACAATAATTGGGCTGCCGGTCTAATTGTGGTCTTAGGAGGATAGACCTAAATTGTTGTACCAACGTGTGTGTGTGTGTGTGTGTGTGTGTGTGTTTTCCAGGTTTCTTCCCCAACGGGTTTAAAGGATGTGAGGCGTTTCTCCGTCATAAGATGACCCTGATCTCCCCGTCCATCCTGAAGAAGTACAGCATCCCCTTCGACAAGGTAGGACTAACTGACTGTGTCTTAACTGTGGCTACAACATAGTGTTACAACACACACTTCTACACTGTCACAAACCTGCCTTCTAGTCATCTTTACCAACATTACAACAGCTCTTCACTTTAGTTGATTGTGTATTGACTGGTTGTATATTGCCTTACTGCTGAGATACTGTCTTGACCTGGTCTTCATTTGGAGAGAGGTTGTGTATATGTGAGGCTGATACGTTAGCTAGATTAACACAAGTGATCCTGCCAAGAACAGTGTGGGAGATTCTCTTCTCTGTCAAGGGATCTCAACGGGGACAAATTGATAAAGGACATTTTCCAGTGGTTTTCTTCTCAACTCCCTCCTCCTCCTCTCTCCAGATCACCCAGGAGGCAGGCGAGTTTATGATTACCTTCCCCTATGGTTACCACGCTGGCTTCAACCACGGCTTCAACTGTGCCGAGTCTACCAACTTCGCTAGTGTCCGATGGATCGACTACGGCAAGGTGGCCACTCAGGTAAGAGGAAGAAAACACGACGCTGTTTACTCTGAACTATTTCTGTTGTGTATTTCCACGTGGAACCAGGGACCCCTCCAGAACTATGGTCAGTACCTCTGGGGGGAGGCAGTACTTCTGGGTCTCAGGGCAGGTGATGTCACTTTCACAATGGAAGCTTCTAGCACACACAGCTAACAAGCTAGCGATTCTACTTCCCCTGCACACACAGCTAACAAGCTAGCGATTCTACTTCCCCTGCACACACAGCTAACAAGCTAGCGATTCTACTTCCCCTGCACACACAGCTAACAAGCTAGCTTATTCTACTTCCCCTGCACACACAGCTAACAAGCTAGCTTATTCTACTTCCCCTGCACACACACAGCTAACAAGCTAAGGATTCTACTTCCCCTGCACACACAGCTAACAAGCTAAGGATTCTACTTCCCCTGCACACACAGCTAACAGGCTAGCGATTCTACTTCCCCTGCGCACACACAGCTAACAGGCTAGCGATTCTACTTCCCCTGCACACACTTAATAGTATGCTAGTCTGGATCCTAACCCCTGTCCCCTCCTCTCTAGTGTAGTAGGGACGTGGTGAAGATCCGTATGGATCCCTTTTGTGGAGAGATTCCACACTATATAGTATGCTAACTCCCTTCTCCCCTCCACCCTAGTGTACATGCAGTAAAGACATGGTGAAGATCAGTATGGATCCCTTTGTGAAGTGGTTCCAACCGGACCGTTATGCTGTCTGGAAGCTGGGGAAGGACTCCTGTCCTCTGGACCACACCCGAGCCACGCCCGCCACCACCCCAGAGCTGCAGAACTGGCTACAGCGCAGCCGGGTCAAGACTCCTGTCAGCAGGTATGGGGAGGGATGGATGGAGGGAGGGAGGGAGGGAGGTGTGTGGGGATGGATGGAGGGAGGTGTATGGGGGAGGAGGAGGGAGGTGTGTGGGGAGGGAGGGAGGGGGGGAGGGAGTGTGTGGGGGAGAGGTATGGGGATGGAGGGAGGGAGGTGATGGGGATGGAGGGAGGGAGGGGGGAGGAGGAGGTGTGTGGGGAGGGAGGGAGGTGTATGGGGATGGAGGGAGGGAGGTGTGGGGAGGGGAGGGAGGGAGGTGTGGGGATGGAGGGAGGGAGGTGTGTGGGGAGGAGGAGGGAGAGAGGTGTGGGGAGGAGGGGGGAGGAGGGAGGTGTGTGGGGAGGAGGGAGGGAGGGAGGTGTGTGGGGAGGTGGGAGGGAGGTGTTTGGGAGGGAGGTGTGTGGGAGGAGGGAGGGAGGTGTGGGGAGGAGGAGGGAGGGAGGGAGGTGTGTGGGAGGAGGAGGGAGGAGTTTGGAAGTGTGTGTGAACATGCATTGAATATATATTTTTAAATTGTTCTGAATAAGTGGCATGTCAAAGAGATGCTAAATTTGGCCCCCTTACAGCAGCCTCCCACACCCACGGACCAGATCCAAGCGCCTGAGGACCAGCGAGGAGCCTGTAGCCCTGGAAGGGTGCTCTGTCCTGGGTAGGAGGAGAGGCCTCGGAGGCACCCTGGGTCCCAAGGTCCGGAGAGGTTGCAGGGCTGGGGAGGATGAGGAGGATGAGGAGGAAGGAGAGGGAGAGGATCACACTGAGAATACACTCCGGCTCCCTGGTAAGAGATTAGTTGAGTGATTCTGAACGATGTATCGATTGATTGATTGATTGATTGATTGTAAGAGATCCAATTAAATTACTAGAGGGGCTATGTCATAAACCCTCAACGTTCAAGAATGGGGTGAAAATGTCAGCCATATTGGTCAGGGAGAAATCCAAACCAGTCTAATTGGAATGAATGGCAGTAGAGGTATAATTCTGATACTTAAAATAAAACTAAGGTGTGTGATATATCAGAAATTGTGCAATAGAATTATTGTCAACCTAAAATATTGTGCAAAAATGAATGGAACCATTGGTCTAAAACAGTCTGGCTAGCTAACAGATATACAGTGCAGACAAAATTGTTCAACTTCGTTATTTTACACTATGTCTTATAAACAGCACTGGCAAAGCATGGTTGACCAACTCCCTGACCAAAATGGCTGCCCTTTATCCCATCATAAGCAGGTTCATGTCCATTCTAGTATTGTAATTCCTAATTCTATGGGTTAGAGATCCAAATGGACCCAAGCCTTTTTCTTCTGTAATATCTTCTGGATTCGATCCCATGTAGACTAATATTTTATCATTCAAATGTTTTTTTGTTTTTTTACCATCTCAAAGGCATTTGAATTTTTTTATCTGAGTGTATTTTCTGTTGTGTCTCTGTTCCACAGGTCCTTGCCGGCAGATGTGTGTGGTGAAAGTCAACAGAATGGAAGTGGAGAGTGACCGGTTGGCCTTCCCCTGTCCTCCTGAAACTCTGCGCCCCTCGTCTTTCCCCTCTCCCTCTTCCGTCTTCGCTTCTCTCTCCTCACCCTCTTCCGTCTTCGCTTCTCGCCCCTCTCCCTCTCTGACCCCTGTCTCAGTGGACACCACAGAACAAGGGACAGGGGTAGGGACTCACCCCTCACCCCATCTGCATCCCACTAACCCCCCACAGAACCCCTCAGGGTCAGAGTTCGCAGAGGTCATTAAAGGACCCCATCAGAGGTCCGAGGCTGCCCCTACACCTGCCCAATCAGAAAGAAGAGAAATCCCCGGAGGACCGTTTAAGTCAGTATGTATAGAATCTACTCCACTGGGACTGGTCCCTGAGGACTGCTCTATGGATGTCCACCCCTCTCCAGATCCCTTACGGACCAGGTTACCTTCCCCCAGAACGGTGCACCCGACTGGGGCTCAGGGGTGTACGGACTCAGCCTGTGGCCCTGGAGCTTTTCAATCAAGCTCTTCTTACGTAGAGAAGTCGTCTCTAAACCTAACCTCAACCCTAGCCCCCAGCACTGAGTATAAAATGGACACATGTCAAGGTACTGCAGTTAATACTAACACTACTACTACTACTACGACGCACAGCAGTCACAACTCTGAAAGCAGAACACCAGCACTTTATAATGACATTTCCACTAATACTGACTCTGGGCCCAGAGGATGTGTTATTTCCAGCCCTAGTTCTGGTCCAGCTAACTTGTTCAGGTGTAGTGAACAAAACTGCACTCCTATTGAAAACTGTTCCTCTCTTCCTATGTATACTACACACAACTGTGTCCCCATACAAAACCCTTCGCTTCCAAAGTGTAGTTTACAAGACTGTTCCCCTCCTCTCCTCCAGAGGAACAACGGGGTCGACATGCCCTTCCTCACTCCAGAACTGTCTGGAGAGATGAGGTTCTGCCCGCCCCTACCGCCTGTTCTCACCCAGGAGATGCCCTCCCTCACCCTCGCCGTCAGCGGAGGTCACACTGAGGTCAAAGGTCCGAGGTCGTCGTCCTCCTCCTCCTCGACTGGCCCACATGGTGGTGCTCTAACCTTACCGGATTTACCGGACAGTCACCCGGTCCTCGCCCCCGTGCTCCAACGCGAGACGCCCACGACCCTCTCGTCAGAAACAGAAACGTTAACGGACGAGGTGTGCGAGGTCGAGTTGGCGTCAAAGAAGTCAGAGGAAGAGGATTTTCGACCGTTAGCGCTTTACAGCGACTGGTGCTTGGGTTCTACTGAAGACCACCATAGACCAGAGCTGGATTTACAGTTAGCGGCTTTCGTGGCTAATGCAACTAGCAACGCTCGGCCCAAAATGGCCCCCTCTCGGCACTCTGGTCCTACTGAAGACCACCATAGGCCAGAGCTGGAGTTACAGTTAGCAGCTTACGCGGCTAGTGCAACTAGCGACGCTCAACCAAAAATGGACGCCTCTCTGCACAAAATGCCCGCCGCCGCTTCCCATCTAGAAGCACTACCAATCCAAACATTGTCTGAGGCAGTACTGACCACCGAGAACCACTGTAGTCGAACCTCCACGGAGATCCAAGCTAGCAATAATAACCACATGCTCTGTGACGTTACACTACTGCCAACGCAGCAAATCCACAAACACAGGTCCTCGACGGCAACTGCAGCAGTATCCATGGACTCCAACTCAGAAGGATCCTCTCAAAGAGACAATGTATTTAGAGACTCCAGTACTAAGGGTTTATGTCTAGCTAGCACCAGTTTGACTTCTAAAGATAAGTTGGCCCACTCTTCTGAGCTGAGTGAATTAAATGACCATTCAGCAACACTACAACACCAAAACAACAACGACCAAACTCCACACTCAAACATGGATGCCGTTTGTAGTTCCCGAAATGTGGAATCCATTTGTAGTTCCCAAAACGTGGAATCCATTTGTATTTCTCGAAACATGGACTCTGTTTGTAGTTCCCAAAGCCTCTACCTGGAGCCCAAACCTTTCTCAGACGGCATCTGGAAGAACCTCAACTCCCAGAGTCCTGCGGTGCTTATCGAGAGCCTCCACCACCCGGAGCTCCCCGCTGACTATACCCATGATGCACTGCCATACACCATGTGGACCGAGCCGCAGTGCAAAGAGGTCACAGACCTCGATCACGAAACTGAGACGGACGACCAGGACCCAGAGGGACATGGGGACGGGCCTCTCACCTGGGCCCAGCTGGAGTCCACCTCTCTGGGGTCGGCCGGTGTCGGGGAGCCCCTGGGTCTCTGTGGAGACTTTGAGCTCCAGAGAGGGGAGGTGGAGGCAGCGGAAGCCCTGGCTCTGTGCAGGGAACTGGGGGTGGAGAGGGAGGCCGAGGGGGCTCTAGAACCTGACCCTCCTGAATCGCCCTTGGAGGAGAGACTGGGGGAAGGAGAGGAGGAGGGGGTGTCGGATATGGACGAGGGAGATTCGGAGGATGAGGGGCAGAGTAGCACGAGGGAGGAGAGTAGTAGTGAGTCATCGGAAGGAGAGGCTGAAGAAGAAGAAGAGGAGGAAGAAGGGGAGGAAGACTATGATAATGATTTGAGCGACTTTGAGTGTGGCGACTTGGGGCTGGAACCTGGAGAGGTTTGCACTGTGCGTATGGCTGCTGAGACACAAACACCATAAAGCACACACACACACATATACGATAACACACACATACGACAACACACGCTTTGGAAAATACCTATTTCAATCCTTTTGATTGTCTTTTCAAAACCATGTTTAAAAAAATATATATTTAAACAAAAACTGGTTTTTATTATGCGTTTCAGAAATGTTCACGTATACCAGTGACATTCCTGCATTTAGCTGCATAGTGACCTTAGTTTTGTCCCAAATGGCAGCCTGTTCCCTATATAGGGCATTACTTTGAACAGGGGCTTGGTCAAAATATCCCTATTGGGGCCCCCGGTCAAAATGATCCCTATTGGGGCCCCCGGTCAAAATTATCCCTATTGGGGCCCCCGGTCAAAATAAGCCTATGGGCCAATTTACTCCCCTATGGGCCCCGGTTAATTTGGTGCACTATGGAATAGGGTGTAATTTGCGGGGGACCTTTAAACTTTGAACCCTCAGTCTGACCCCTGTTCTCTTCTAGTATCCAGCTGCACCACACACACACACACACACACCAATGACATTTGACCCCCTGTCTTTCCCAGTACCCTGCTGCTCCACTGGTGAAGAGAACCAGTAAGAGCTGGCGTCGCCCTCTGAGGAAGCCCACCGCCCGGGCCGTGCCCTCCACTGTCAAACAACAGGCTGTCAGCGACGACGGTAGGCACACACATACACCAATGTACACACACACACACACAGGGAAAGTTTGCGATGACGGTAGGTTTACCAATGTGTTCAGCCTTAGAATGATAGCCACATTCTTTAACATGGTTACCTGCATAGAAGCAACTTCAAACTAAGGTTTTACTTAGTTATGAAGTTGAAAGACTCACAGCCTTTAAGAACAACTGACATTTATATGTCCATTCATTAACTGTACATTGACAATGTGTTTTTTTTATATATGTTTTTATTGGACATATATACAGTTCTTGAAATAGATTTATTATATAGAGCATCATACATAAATCAAGATTACAATATTAAGCCATCTCCCGAAACAAACAAATCCAGCGGATAATATTAAAACCAAACCCAACATTCCCTTTTAGTCCATTGACAATGTTTATATTTAACCAGGCGAGTCAGTTAAATACAAATTATTATTTTCAAAGACGACCTAAACAGCTACCCCAAAACGGCCCAGAATGACTACCCCTAAAAAAGCTACCCCCAAAACGGCCCAGAATGACTACCCCTAAAACAGCTACCCCTAAAACGGCCCAGAATGACTACCCCTAAAACAGCTACCCCTAAAACGGCCCAGAATGACTACCCCTAAAACAGCTACCCCAAAACGGCCCAGAATGACTACCCCTAAAACAGCTACCCCAAACGACCCAGAATGACTACCCCTAAAACAGCTACAGCAAACGGCCCAGAATGACTACCCCAAACGGCCCAGAATGAATACCCCTAAAACAGCTACAGCAAACGGCCCAGAATGACTACCCCAAACGGCCCAGAATGACTACCCCAAACGGCCCAGAATGACTACCCCAAACGGCCCAGAATGACTACCCCTAAAACAGCTACCCCTAACGGCCCAGAATGACTACCCCTAAAACAGCTACCCCTAACGGCCCAGAATGACTACCCCAGGCCTCCCAGTGGTGCAGTGGTCTAAGTCCCTGCATCGCAGTGCTAGCTGTGCCACTAGAGATCCTGGTTCCAGTCCAGTCCCTGTCGCAGCCGACCGTGACCGGGAGACCCATGGGGGTCCAGCATCGTCTGGGTTAGGGGAGGGTTTGGCCGGCCGGGATGTCCTTTGCCTCTCCTGAGTCTGTGCGTGAGTTTCAGCGATGGGACAAGACTGTAACTACCAATTGGATACCACGAAATTAGGGGAGAAAAAAAGGGATACAAAAAAACCGCCTACTCAGAACCGCTACAACAAATGACCCAGAATGACAACCCCAAACTACACCGATGGCTGTTTTGGGTAGTGGCACGGAGCCAAGCGGTTATGAGCGTTGGGCCACCGAATGGTCGCTGGCCGACTTGGTGAAAAATCTGTCCTTGAGCAAGGCACTTAACTCTAATTGCTTGTGTAAGTCTCTCTGGAGAAGAGAGTCTGCTAAATGACTCCCTACTGTAAGTCTCTCTGGAGAAGAGAGTCTGCTAAATGACTCCCTACTGTAAGTCTCTCTGGATAAGAGAGTCTGCTAAATGACTCCCTACTGTAAGTCTCTCTGGATGAGAGAGTCTGCTAAATGACTCCCTACTGTAAGTCTCTCTGGATAAGAGAGTCTGCTAAATGACTCCCTACTGTAAGTCTCTCTGGATAAGAGAGTCTGCTAAATGACTCCCTACTGTAAGTCTCTCTGGATAAGAGAGTCTGCTAAATGACTCCCTACTGTAAGTCTGTCTGGATAAGAGAGTCTGCTAAATGACTCCCTACTGTAAGTCTCTCTGGATAAGAGAGTCTGCTAAATGACTCCCTACTGTAAGTCTGTCTGGATAAGAGAGTCTGCTAAATGACTCTCTACTGTAAGTCTCTCTGGATAAGAGAGTCTGCTAAATGTCTCACTAAATGACTCACATGTGAACTGTTACTAAAAGCATCAGCATGAAGTCTCCTGTTGGTCTGTTGATTCAACAGTCAAGTTTCTTTAACTCCGTCACAGATCAGTCCTGTTTTATTCTTTACCCAGAACCCCCTGAGGTGTCTTTGATAGAGGGGGAGGAGCAGGAGGCTGAGCCATGGGCTAAGCCCCTCCTCTTCCTGTGGCAGAACAGGAAGTGCTACTTCACGGCGGAGAGAGAGTACAACGCTAACGCAGCCAAGATGTTGCCGCACTGCGCTGTCTGCACACTGTTCATGCCCTACTACCAGGTACACACACACACAGAGACACACACACACTGTGTAGGAGGCGACTAGTTTCACTAACCGTTTTGACAGTCTACTCCTACAACAATGGACAGCCACACGACTCTCATCAACACTCCAGCACAGAGACATATTACTATCTCAAACTCTCCTTCTAATCTGTCTGTCCCCCCCCAGCCTGAGGACAGAGACATATTACTATCTCAAACTCTCCTTCTAATCTGTCTGTCCCCCCCCAGCCTGAGGACAGAGACATATTACTATCTCAAACTCTCCTTCTAATCTGTCTGTCCCCCCCCAGCCTGAGGACAGAGACATATTACTATCTCAAACTCTCCTTCTAATCTGTCTGTCCCCCCCCAGCCTGAGGACAGAGACATATTACTATCTCAAACTCTCCTTCTAATCTGTCTTCCCCCCCAGCCTGAGGACAGAGCTGATCGCCTCAAGCCCGTCCCGTCCTCCCCTCTCCCGTCATCCTCTCCCCCCGTCTCCCACTACCTCCAGGACTAGAGGAGGACCAGGGGGTGTGAGGAGGAGCAAGCCCCTGCTCCCAGAGATCTGTTTCAGCTACAGAGAGCAGACGTGTCCCCCTACCCCCACCAACGCCCTGCTGCAGGAGGACGGCACCAGCCCACTGCTCACCTGTCAGGGATGCTGTCTACAGGTTCACGCAAGTCAGTAGGGAGAGAAGGGGGTGGAGGGAAGGGTGTGTGTGCACGTGCTCCATGTTCCGAACTCTGGTGGAAAAAGTTGACTGAGTACAAAGCCTGCGTCTCTCTCTCTCTCTCTGTGTCTCTCTCTATCTGTGTCTCTCTCTATCTGTGTCTCTCTCTCTCTGTGTCTCTCTCTCTCTGTGTCTCTCTCTCTCTGTGTCTCTCTCTCTCTGTGTCTCTCTCTCTCTCTCTGTGTGTCTCTCTCTCTCTCTCTCTCTGTGTCTGTCTCTGTGTGTCTCTCTCTCTAGTTAGTTGTGTTTCTCTTGTCAGCTTGTGAATCTTTTCGTCTCACTACACACATCCTGTCCAACTTCTCCTGCCAATACCACACACACAGAGACGCAGCATAAATATGGTCTCTGTTATTGGAACCTTGGAAAGGAGTCTGACTGTCTGTTTTGGTTCGATGATGAATACAAGATGATTTGGGGAAAGTACGCAGACACACAGACGCAGACACACACAGACGCAGACACACACAGACGCAGACACACACAGACGCAGACAGACACACAGACAGACACACAGACAGACACACAGACAGACAGACAGACAGACAGACAGACAGACAGACAGACAGACAGACAGACAGACAGACAGACAGACACACACGCATGCACAGACAGACAGTCTTTCGTGTCCTGTCTCCATACCATCTGTGCCACAGACTGGTTAGCATAGCCAGTTAGTGAGTGGTGCTGATCCATCCTGTCATTACTGTAGATAGATGGAGTGGTAGAGGGCTAGATATCTCTACATTCTCTGCATGCTATCAACCACTCTGTCATCATCCTGTCATTACTGTAGATAGATGGATATGGAATGTTCTCTTTCTGGCAGTCTGTCTAGTAGTGGATATGGAACGTTCTCTTTCTGGCAGTCTGTATTGTAGTGGATATGGAATGTTCTCTTTCTGGCAGTCTGTCTAGTAGTGGATATGGAACGTTCTCTTTCTGGCAGTCTGTATTGTAGTGGATATGGAATGTTCTCTTTCTGGCAGTCTGTCTAGTAGTGGATATGGAATGTTCTCTTTCTGGCAGTCTGTTTAATAGTGGATATGGAACGTTCTCTTTCTGGCAGTCTGTCTAGTAGTGGATATGGAACGTTCTCTTTCTGGCAGTCTGTATTGTAGTGAATATGGAACGTTCTCTTTCTGGCAGTCTGTTTAGTAGTGGATATGGAACGTTCTCTTTCTGGCAGTCTGTCTAGTAGTGGATATGGAATGTTCTCTTTCTGGCAGTCTGTCTAGTAGTGGATATGGAACGTTCTCTTTCTGGCAGTCTGTTTAGTAGTGGATATGGAACGTTCTCTTTCTGGCAGTCTGTTTAGTAGTGGATATGGAACGTTCTCTTTCTGGCAGTCTGTATTGTAGTGGATATGGAACGTTCTCTCTCTGGCAGTCTGTTTAGTAGTGGATATGGAACGTTCTCTTTCTGGCAGTCTGTTTAGTAGTGGATATGGAACGTTCTCTTTCTGGCAGTCTGTATTGTAGTGGATATGGAATGTTCTCTCTCTGGCAGTCTGTATTGTAGTGGATATGGTACGTTCTCTTTCTGGCAGTCTGTTTAGTAGTGGATATGGAACGTTCTCTTTCTGGCAGTCTGTTTAGTAGTGGATATGGAACGTTCTCTTTCTGGCAGTCTGTTTAGTAGTGGATATGGAACGTTCTCTTTCTGGCAGTCTGTTTAGTAGTGGATATGGAACGTTCTCTTTCTGGCAGTCTGTTTAGTAGTGGATATGGAACGTTCTCTCTCTGGCAGTCTGTATTGTAGTGGATATGGAACGTTCTCTTTCTGGCAGTCTGTTTTGTAGTGGATATGGAACGTTCTCTTTCTGGCAGTCTGTCTAGTAGTGGATATGGAATGTTCTCTTTCTGGCAGTCTGTATTGTAGTGGATATGGAACGTTCTCTTTCTGGCAGTCTGTATTGTAGTGGATATGGAACGTTCTCTTTCTGGCAGTCTGTTTAGTAGTGGATATGGAATGTTCTCTTTCTGGCAGTCTGTCTAGTAGTGGATATGGAACGTTCTCTTTCTGGCAGTCTGTATTGTAGTGGATATGGAATGTTCTCTTTCTGGCAGTCTGTTTTGTAGTGGATATGGAATGTTCTCTTTCTGGCAGTCTGTCTAGTAGTGGATATGGAACGTTCTCTTTCTGGCAGTCTGTCTAGTAGTGGATATGGAATGTTCTCTTTCTGGCAGTCTGTATTGTAGTGGATATGGAACGTTCTCTTTCTGGCAGTCTGTCTAGTAGTGAATATGGAACGTTCTCTTTCTGGCAGTCTGTTTAGTAGTGGATATTGAATGTTCTCTTTCTGGCAGTCTGTATTGTAGTGGATATGGAATGTTCTCTTTCTGGCAGTCTGTCTAGTAGTGAATATGGAACGTTCTCTTTCTGGCAGTCTGTCTAGTAGTGAATATGGAACGTTCTCTTTCTGGCAGTCTGTTTAGTAGTGGATATGGAATGTTCTCTTTCTGGCAGTCTGTATTGTAGTGGATATGGAATGTTCTCTTTCTGGCAGTCTGTTTAATAGTGGATATGGAACGTTCTCTTTCTGGCAGTCTGTTTAGTAGTGGATATGGAAAGTTCTCTTTCTGGCAGTCTGTTTAGTAGTGGATATGGAACGTTCTCTTTCTGGCAGTCTGTTTAATAGTGGATATGGAACGTTCTCTTTCTGGCAGTCTGTCTAGTAGTGGATATGGAATGTTCTCTTTCTGGCAGTCTGTATTGTAGTGGATATGGAATGTTCTCTTTCTGGCAGTCTGTATTGTAGTGGATATGGAATGTTCTCTTTCTGGCAGTCTGTTTTGTAGTGGATATGGAACGTTCTCTTTCTGGCAGTCTGTCTAGTAGTGGATATGGAATGTTCTCTTTCTGGCAGTCTGTATTGTAGTGGATATGGAACGTTCTCTTTCTGGCAGTCTGTTTAGTAGTGGATATGGAATGTTCTCTTTCTGGCAGTCTGTTTAGTAGTGGATATGGAACGTTCTCTTTCTGGCAGTCTGTTTAGTAGTGGATATGGAACGTTCTCTTTCTGGCAGTCTGTCTAGTAGTGGATATGGAACGTTCTCTTTCTGGCAGTCTGTATTGTAGTGGATATGGAATGTTCTCTTTCTGGCAGTCTGTTTAGTAGTGGATATGGAATGTTCTCTTTCTGGCAGTCTGTATTGTAGTGAATATGGAATGTTCTCTTTCTGGCAGTCTGTATTGTAGTGGATATGGAACGTTCTCTTTCTGGCAGTCTGTCTAGTAGTGGATATGGTACGTTCTCTTTCTGGCAGTCTGTATTGTAGTGGATATGGAACGTTCTCTCTCTGGCAGTCTGTTTAGTAGTGGATATGGAACGTTCTCTTTCTGGCAGTCTGTATTGTAGTGGATATGGAATGTTCTCTTTCTGGCAGTCTGTATTGTAGTGGATATGGAACGTTCTCTTTCTGGCAGTCTGTCTAGTAGTGGATATGGTACGTTCTCTTTCTGGCAGTCTGTATTGTAGTGGATATGGAATGTTCTCTTTCTGGCAGTCTGTATTGTAGTGGATATGGTACGTTCTCTTTCTGGCAGTCTGTCTAGTAGTGGATATGGAACGTTCTCTTTCTGGCAGTCTGTCTAGTAGTGGATATGGAATGTTCTCTTCCTGGCAGTCTGTTTAGTAGTGGATATGGAACGTTCTCTTTCTGGCAGTCTGTCTAGTAGTGGATATGGAATGTTCTCTTCCTGGCAGTCTGTTTAGTAGTGGATATGGAATGTTCTCTTTCTGGCAGTCTGTTTAGTAGTGGATATGGAATGTTCTCTTTCTGGCAGTCTGTATTGTAGTGGATATGGAACGTTCTCTTTCTGGCTGTCTGTTAATATGGAACATTCTTTTTTTAGCTGTTATTATGTCCCCTGCCTGACCATGTGGTCTTCCCCATGTAGACTGTGTTAGAGGAGATAGGATCTGTTGTGATGGGATATTGTGTGGTTGCGGTCTGTGTTTTCATGCTTTTTCCTGTATCGTCACCGCTAGGTTGCTATGGCGTTGCCGCTGATGATGTCAGCGAGGACTGGTCGTGTGATCGCTGTGCGGACGGAACCTTGACGGCTGTAAGTAGCCAATCAGATGTGTTGCTTCTGTATGACATCACTTTAAAGATGTTGTTCATTTGATAAGTCTATGAACATTTATTCATGATTGAAATGGTTGCTGGATGTGATGTCCCTCTTCTTTCTCTCTCTTTCTCAGGAGTGTTGTCTGTGTAATCTGAGAGGAGGAGCTCTGAAGAAAACTACAGATGACAAGTAAGGACAATTTATTAATGACCCATTAGTTATTATGGCCGGCCCGTTAGTTATTATGGATGGCCCGTTAGTTATTATGGCCGGCCCGTTAGTTATTATGGATGGCCCGCTAGTTATTATGAATGGCCCGCTAGTTATTATGAATGGCCCGCTAGTTATTATGAATGGCCCGTTTAGTTATTATGAATGGCCCGCTAGTTATTATGGATGGCCCGTTAGTTATTATGAATGGCCCGTTAGTTATTATGGATGGCCCGCTAGTTATTATGAATGGCCCGTTAGTTATTATGGATGGCCCGCTAGTTATTATGAATGGCCCGTTTAGTTATTATGGATGGCCCGTTAGTTATTATGGATGGCCCGCTAGTTATTATGAATGGCCCATTTAGTTATAATGGATGGCACATTAGTTATAATAGATGGCCCGCTAGTTATTATGAATGGCCCGTTTAGTTATTATGGATGGCCCGTTAGTTATTATGGATGGCCCGCTAGTTATTATGAATGGCCCATTTAGTTATTATGGATGGCCCGTTAGTTATTATGGATGGCCCGCTAGTTATTATGAATGGCCCGTTTAGTTATTATGGATGGCCCGCTAGTTATTATGAATGGCCCGCTAGTTATTATGAATGGCCCGTTTAGTTATTATGGATGGCCCGTTTAGTTATTATGGATGGCCCGTTAGTTATTATGAATGGCCCGTTTAGTTATTATGGATGGCCCGCTAGTTATTATGGATGGCCCGCTAGTTATTATGGATGGCCCGCTAGTTATTATGGATGGCCCGTTTAGTTATTATGGATGGCCCGTTAGTTATTATGGATGGCCCGCTAGTTATTATGAATGGCCCGCTAGTTATTATGAATGGCCCGTTAGTTATTATGGATGGCCCGTTAGTTATTATGGATGGCCCGTTAGTTATTATGAATGGCCCGTTTAGTTATTATGGATGGCCCGTTAGTTATTATGGATGGCCCGTTAGTTATTATGGATGGCCCGTTAGTTCCAGTAGATTTGTTTTTGTGGCATTAATATGGTAAAGGACTGACTGTCTATTTTTATAATTTTTTTACCTTTATTTAACTAGGCAAGTCAGTTAAGAACAAATTCTTATTTTCAATGACGGCCTAGGAACAGTGGGTTAACTGCCTTGTTCAGGGGCAGAACGACAGCTCGGGGATTTGATCTTGTAACCTTTCGGTTACTAGTCCAACACTCTAACCACTTGGCTACCTGCTGCCCCTTTGTGTGGTTAATACGGTAAAGGTCTGACTGTCCCTGTGTGGTTAATACGGTAAAGGTCTGACTGTCCCTGTGTGGTTAATACGGTAAAGGTCAGACTGTCTTTGTGGCGTTAATACGGTAAAGGTCAGACTGTCCCTGTGTGGTTAATACGGTAAAGGTCAGACTGTCCCTGTGTGGTTAATACGGTAAAGGTCAGACTGTCCCTGTGTGGTTAATACGGTAAAGGTCTGACTGTCCCTGTGTGGTTAATACGGTAAAGGTCTGACTGTCTTTTTTTAGGCACTTGTGCAATTTTTTTCTTCCTATCTGTGCCTTTTTGAAGTTTCAATCCTTCTTGACTGTAATGTGATTTTGGGATAAAATAATTAAAGTGTGTGTTTGTGTGTGTAGGTGGGCCCACGTGATGTGTGCAGTAGCTCTATCAGAGGTCTGGTTCAGGGATGAAGTCAGGAGGAGTCCCATTGATACCAGCAGGATACCCATGCAGAGATACAAACTGGTGAGAACACACACACACCATCACATACACAGAGGAATTCCCAGGTCCTAGTAGAATAGTTCTAATTAACAGTGTTCAGTGGTAATTAAACAATGTGCCCCAATCAACAGTGGATAATGAGCTCATGTGAGAGAGAGAATGGGTGTGCATGTGTCTGCGTCTGTGAGTGATTGAGGACTGTGTGTGTGTGTGTGTGTGAGAGAGAATGGGTGTGCATGTGTGTGTCTGTGAGTGATTGAGGTGTGTGTGTGTGAGAGAGAATGGGTGTGTCTGTGTCTGTGAGTGATTGAGGACTGTGTGTGTGTGAGAGAATGGGTGTGCATGTCTGTGTCTGTGAGTGATTAAGGTGTGTGTGTGAGAGAGAATGGGTGTGCATGTGTCTGTGTCTGTGAGTGATTGAGGACTGTGTGTGTGTGTGTGAGTGATTTCAGTGATGAGTATGGAGAGACTGAGGGTGGCGCTGACACACCTCTCTCTCCCTGCAGTCGTTCGTTCATTCTTTCTTTCAGTTTGCTGGCATTGGACCCCCCCCCACCGCAACCCTACACATTCATAATTTAGACACACACACACACACACACACACACAGATAAACCCGTTGTCCTCACAGCAGTGCAGCAACACATGTATAATTTACTGTGTGGATGTTCTTTAGGCATGGCTCCACACAGCCTGCAGGCGGGGCCCAAATACACTCAGGACATGTATCAGGACAACACAGCCGGTGAGGAGAGGAGAGGAGAGGAGAGGAGAGGAGAGGAGAGGAGAGGAGAGGAGAGGAGAGGAGAGGAGAGGAGAGGAGAGGAGAGGGAGAGGAGAGGAGAAAGTGGGTTACACACGTCCTAAATAATCTCTACTTCCTCCTGGGTGGTAGTGGCCATTGGCGTGTTCTCCAGCTGAACATTTTAGAGGCCTTCCTCTTGGCAGACGATGTCTTGTTGCTGTTTCAATGCCAATTTCCTGCAATTTGACTCATTTAGCCATAATTGATGTTATGAGTTACTCAAACATAACAGAATGAAGGGTGGGCCCCATGCCATGACATTGTGGGAATGAAGGGTGGGCCCCATGCCATGACATTGTGGGAATGAAGGGTGGGCCCCATGCCATGACATTGTGGGAATGAAGGGTGGGCCCCATGCCATGACATTGTGGGAATGAAGGGTGGGCCCCATGCCATGACATTGTGGGAATGAAGGGTGGGCCCCATGCCATGACATTGTGGGAATGAAGGGTGGGCCCCATGCCATGACATTGTGGGAATGAAGGGTGGGCCCCATGCCATGACATTGTGGGAATGAAGGGTGGGCCCCATGCCATGACATTGTGGGAATGAAGGGTGGGCCCCATGCCATGACATTGTGGGAATGAAGGGTGGGCCCCATGCCATGACATTGTGGGAATGTTAGATTCTCCTGACTGTCTGGTTTTATTATGGTGGTTGTTAGTTCTAATAGTGTCTAACGGCCCCGGTATCTAACGGCCCCAGTGTCTAACGGTATCTAACGGCCCCATCCAGTATCTAACGGCCCCATCCGGTATCTAACGGCCCCATCCGGTATCTAACGGCCCCATCCGGTATCTAACGGCCCCATCCGGTATCTAACGGCCCCATCCGGTATCTAACGGCCCCATCCGGTATCTAACGGCCCCATCCGGTATCTAACGGCCCCATCCGGTATCTAACGGCCCCATCCGGTATCTAACGGCCCCATCCGGTATCTAACGGCCCCATCCGGTATCTAACGGCCCCATCCGGTATCTAACGGCCCCATCCGGTATCTAACGGCCCCATCCGGTATCTAACGGCCCCATCCAGTATATTTTGGTCGTACTTTAGATCAGGGATTAAGTCGTTTACATTTACACTGAAAATGTTTTACCATCCAGAAAATGATTTTGTTTTTGGAGTGGTGGTTCGTCTTCCGCATTTAACCCAACCCCTCTGAATCAGAGAGGTGATGGGGGGCTGCCATAATCGACATCCACGTCATCGGCGCCCCGGGGAACAGTGAACACTGCCTTGTTCAGGGGCAGAACGACAGATTTTTACCTTGTCAGCTCGGGGATTCGATCCAGCAACCTTTCCGGTTACTGGCCCAACACTCTAACCACTAGGCTAGCTGCCTCCTCTAACCACCAGGCTAGCTGCCTCCTCTAACCACTAGGCTAGCTGCCTCCTCTAACCACCAGGCTAGCTGCCTCCTCTAACCACCAGGCTAGCTGCCTCCTCTAACCACCAGGCTAGCTGCCTCCTCTAACCACCAGGCTAGCTGCCTCCTCTAACCACTAGGCTAGCTGCCTCCTCTAACCACCAGGCTAGCTGCCTCCTCTAACCACTAGGCTAGCTGCCTCCTCTATCCACTGGGCTAGCAGCCTCCTCTAACCACTAGGCTAGCTGCCTCCTCTAACCACTAGGCTAGCTGCCTCCTCTAACCACTAGGCTAGCTGCCTCCTCTAACCACTAGGCTAGCTGCCTCCTCTAACCACTAGGCTAGCTGCCTCCTCTAACCACTAGGCTAGCTGCCTCCTCTAACCACTAGGCTAGCTGCCTCCTCTAACCACTAGGCTAGCTGCCTCCTCTAACCACTAGGCTAGCTGCCTCCTCTAACCACTAGGCTAGCTGCCTCCTCTAACCACTAGGCTAGCTGCCTCCTCTAACCACTAGGCTAGCTGCCTCCTCTAACCACTAGGCTAGCTGCCTCCTCTTAGCACTAGGCTAGCTGCCTCCTCTTAGCACTAGGCTAGCTGCCTCCTCTAACCACTAGGCTAGCTGCCGCTCCTCTAACCACTAGGCTAGCTGCCGCTCCTCTAACCACTAGGCTAGCTGCCGCTCCTCTAACCACTAGGCTAGCTGCCGCTCCTCTAACCACTAGGCTAGCTGCCGCTCCTCTAACCACTAGGCTAGCTGCCTCCTCTAACCACTAGGCTACCTACCTCCTCTAACCACTAGGCTACCTGCCTCCTCTAACCACTAGGCTACCTGCTTCCTCTAACCACTAGGCTAGGTGCCTCCTCTAACCACTAGGCTAGCTGCCTCCTCTAACCACTAGGCTAGCTGCCTCCTCTAACCCCTAGGCTACCTGCCTCCTCTAACCACTAGGCTAGCTGCCTCCTCTAACCACTAGGCTACCTGCAGAATTTTCATCAGTAGTGATGTGATGCAATAAGCACTGCTGCTATTCAAGCTGATGATTTATAGGGTTAAATCTGTAGTACTGTCATGTTTACTGGAAGCTAATGATGGGTTTAAATCTGTAATACTGTCATGCTTACTGGAAGCTAATGATGGGTTTAAATCTGTAGTACTGTCATGTTTACTGGAAGCTAATGATGGGGTTAAATCTGTAGTACTGTCATGCTTACTGGAAGCTAATGATGGGTTTAAATCTGTAGTACTGTCATGCTTACTGGAAGCTAATGATGGGTTTAAATCTGTAATACTGTCATGTTTACTGGAAGCTAATGATGGGGTTAAATCTGTAATACTGTCATGCTTACTGGAAGCTAATGATGGGTTTAAATCTGTAATACTGTCATGCTTACTGGAAGCTAATGATGGGGTTAAATCTGTAATACTGTCATGCTTACTGGAAGCTAATGATGGGTTTAAATCTGTAATACTGTCATGCTTACTGGAAGCTAATGATGGGGTTAAATCTGTAGTACTGTCATGCTTACTGGAAGCTAATGATGGGTTTAAATCTGTAATACTGTCATGCTTACTGGAAGTTAATGATGGGGTTAAATCTGTAGTACTGTCATGCTTACTGGAAGCTAATGATGGGTTTAAATCTGTAATACTGTCATGCTTACTGGAAGTTAATGATGGGGTTAAATCTGTAGTACTGTCATGCTTACTGGAAGCTAATGATGGGTTTAAATCTGTAATACTGTCATGCTTACTGGAAGTTAATGATGGGTTGAAATCTGTAGTACTGTCATGCTTACTGGAAGCTAATGATGGGTTTAAATCTGTAGTACTGTCATGCTTACTGGAAGCTAATGATGGGTTTAAATCTGTAATACTGTCATGCTTACTGGAAGCTAATGATGGGTTTAAATCTGTAGTGGAATGTGTTGATCTCCAGCTGTGTAGAGACACTAGCCAGGTGTATATACATCATATGAACATTTGAATTGACATATACGTGTTACTTAAATGAGCTTCAGTGACTGTATATCAGTTGAGTTGATTTTTCAGTGACATTGTGTTGAGTCAGACTGGAAGCATGACAATCAACAGATTGAACTATATGGTTAAGATGGATGCTTAGTCTAACTATAGGGTTAAATCTGGTCATATCTCCTGCTGTATAGAGATGTTTAGTTCATATAAACGTTTCATTTCCATATGCATTAGCTTAGTGAATTCAGTGGAGTTGATTCTCTGTAGAAGAGTTGATTCTCTGTAGAAGAGTTGATTCTCTGTAGAAGAGTTGACAACTCTGTAGAAGAGTTGATTCTCTGTAGAAGAGTGGATTCTCTGTTTGATTCTCTGTAGAAGAGTGGATTCTCTGTTTGATTCTCTGTAGAAGAGTTGATTCTCTGTAGAAGAGTTGATTCTCTGTTTGATTCTCTGTAGAAGAGTTGATTCTCTGTAGAAGAGTTGATTCTCTGTTTGATTCTCTGTAGAAGAGTTGATTCTCTGTAAAAGAGTTGATTCTCTGTTTGATTCTCTGTAGAAGAGTTGATTCTCTGTAGAAGAGTTGATTCTCTGTAGAAGAGTTGATGTTGATTCTCTGTAGAAGAGTTGATTCTCTGTAGAAGAGTTGATTCTCTGTTTGATTCTCTGTAGAAGAGTTGATTCTCTGTAGAAGAGTTGATTCTCTGTTTGATTCTCTGTAGAAGAGTTGATTCTCTGTAGAAGAGTTGAAGTTGATTCTCTGTAGAAGAGTTGATGTTGATTCTCTGTAGAAGAGTTGATTCTCTGTAGAAGAGTTGATTCTCTGTTTGATTCTCTGTAGAAGAGTTGATTTTAGTCAGTGGAGTTGATTACATTTTACATTTACATTTTAGTCATTTAGCAGACGCTCTTATCCAGAGCGACTTACAGTAGAGAATGCATACATTTCATACATTTTATTTCATTTTTTCTGTAGAAGAGTTGATTTTAGTCAGTGGAGTTGATTTTCTCTCTCTCTCTCTCTCACACTTCTACACACAGAGAGAGAATCTATTGATTTAGTCAGTGGAGTTGATTTTCTCTCTCTCTCTCTCTCTGTGTGTAGAAGTGTATCTATTGCCGTAAGCGGTGTGTCAGGCGTGGCCAGGGTGGGGGAGGGGCATGTATCCAGTGTTCGTGCGGTCGATGTCCCACCTCCTTCCACGTTACCTGTGCCCACGCCGCCGGGGTCACCATGGAGCCGGACGATTGGCCCTACGTGGTGTCAATCACCTGCCACAGGCACCAATCACGGAGCTCGTCTGCTGTGAGTACTCAGAGCCGCTCGGCTTCGGTCCCTCCCACCACAGTAGGTAACACACACACACACACACACACACACACACACACACACACACACACACACACACCAAGTAGACACACACGCACTTACATAAGACAACTACACATCCATCCACATAAGCTGACCTAACAAGCACACATCTCAACCCCTCAGAACAGTTCCATTTTCTTAACAAACTATCTTTATTTGTCTTTTCCCAATGCCAGCTTTGAGGCTTGTTTACCGTGGAACTTTGAGGCTTGTTTACCGTGGAACTTTGAGGCTTGGTTACTGTAGAACTTTGAGGCTTGGTTACTGTAGAACTTTGAGGCTTGGTTACTGTAGAACTTTGAGGCTTGGTTACCGTAGAACTTTGAGGCTTGGTTACCGTGGAGCTTTGAGGCTTGTTTACCGTGGAGCTTTGAGGCTTGTTTACCGTAGAACTTTGAGGCTTGGTTACTGTAGAACTTTGAGGCTTGGTTACTGTAGAGCTTTGAGGCTTGGTTACTGTAGAGCTTTGAGGCTTGGTTACTGTAGAGCTTTGAGGCTTGGTTACTGTAGAACTTTGAGGCTTGGTTACTGTAGAGCTTTGAGGCTTGGTTACTGTAGAGCTTTGAGGCTTGGTTACTGTAGAGCTTTGAGGCTTGGTTACTGTAGAGCTTTGAGGCTTGTTTACCGTGGAGCTTTGAGGCTTGCTTACTGTAGAGCTTTGAGGCTTGGTTACTGTAGAACTTTGAGGCTTGGTTACCGTAGAACTTTGAGGCTTGGTTACCGTAGAACTTTGTGGCTTGGTTACCGTAGAGCTTTGAGGCTTGGTTACTGTAGAGCTTTGAGGCTTGGTTACTGTAGAACTTTGAGGCTTGGTTACTGTAGAGCTTTGAGGCTTGGTTACCGTAGAACTTTGAGGCTTGGTTACAAATATACCTTTCTACTAGTGACACACTGTGGTCTCCTATCCTCAGCCAGACAGTGATATCTCTCTCTCCTTCCATCTCTCTCTCTCTCAGCAGCGTTTAGCGTTTCAGAAGGACATTGTCCTGGGTCAGACCGTCATCTCCAAACACAAGAACCTGCGCTACTACAGTTCAAAGGTCACCCAGGTGACCTCCCAGACCTTCTATGAGGTCATGTTTGATGACGGATCCTTCAGCAACGACACCTACCCAGAGGACATAGTGGTGAGGAGGGATACACACACACACACACACACACACACACACACACACACACACACACACACCCCACCCAGAGGACATAGTGGTGAGGAGGGATACACACACACACACACACACACACACACACCCAGAGGACATAGTGGTGAGGAGGGACACACACACACCCAGGGGACATAGTGGTGAGGAGGGACACACACACACACTCCACCCAGAGGACATAGTGGTGAGGAGGGACACACACCCCCCCACCCAGAGGACATAGTGGTGAGGAGGGATATACATGACACACCATTGAGCTCCTCTCTCCTGTCCTCTCAGAGCAGGGACTGTGCCTGTCTGGGTCCTCCTGAAGTAGGGGAGGCTGTCCAGGTCAAGTGGCCTGATGGACTCTTCTATGGAGCCAAATACCAGGGATCAAACACCTCGTATATGTACCAGGTAAACACACACACACACACACACACACACACACACACACACACACACACACACACACACACACACACACACACACACACACACACACACACACACACAGCAGAGACACACACATACAGTACCAGTCAAAAGTTTGGACACACCTACTCATTCAAGGGTTTTTCTTTATTTTTACTATTTTCTACATTGTAGAATAACAGTGAAGACATCACAACTATGAAATAACACATATGGAATTATGTAGTAACTAAAAATGTATTAAACAAATCCATATATATTTGAGATTCTTCAAAGTAGTTACCCTTTGCGTTGATGACAGCTTTGCACACTCATGGCATTCTCTCAACCAGCTTCATGGTAGTCACCTGGAATGCATTTCAATTAAGAGGTGTGCCTTGTTAAAAGTGAATTTGTGGAATTTCTTTCCTTCTTAATGCGTTTGAGCCAATCAGTTGTTACCTCTGCTGCAGAGGATAAGTTCATTAGAGTTAACTGCACCTCAGATTGCAGCCCAAATAAATGCTTCACAGAGTTCAAGTAACAGACACATCTCAACATCAACTGTTCAGAGGACACTGCGTGAATCAGGCCTTCATGGTCGAATTGCTGCATCCTGGACACACATACACTTCTTTGACTTTTGTGACACACTGCAGACGTTACATAAAGGTGATAGTCCAGAACCAAGACAGGGCACACTGCAGCCATTACATAAAGGTGATAGTCCAGAACCAAGACAGGACACACTGCAGCCATTACATAAAGGTGTTAGTCCAGAACCAAGACAGGACACACTGCAGCCATTACATAAAGGTGTTAGTCCAGAACCAAGACAGGACACACTGCAGCCATTACATAAAGGTGATAGTCCAGAACCAAGACAGGACACACTGCAGCCATTACATAAAGGTGATAGTCCAGAACCAAGACAGGACACACTGCAGCCATTCCATAAAGGTGTTAGTCCAGAACCAAGACAGGACACACTGCAGCCATTACATAAAGGTGTTAGTCCAGAACCAAGACAGGACACAGGGCAGCCGTTACATAAAGGTGTTAGTCCAGAACCAAGACAGGACACACTGCAGCCATTACATAAAGGTGTTAGTCCAGAACCAAGAACCAAGACAGGACACACTGCAGCCATTACATAAAGGTGATAGTCCAGAACCAAGACAGGACACACTGCAGCCATTACATAAAGGTGTTAGTCCAGAACCAAGACAGGACACAGGGCAGCCATTACATAAAGGTGTTAGTCCAGAACCAAGACAGGACACACTGCAGCCATTACATAAAGGTGTTAGTCCAGAACCAAGACAGGACACAGGGCAGTGTCCTGAACTCACTCAACTTTGTCATCTTTAGTACCCTGAACTCGGTGACTTTAACCAGTCCGTAAGTTCTATGTAGAGAGAGAGAGAGAGACTGGCAAAGAGAGGGGGAGGATTGAGAAAACAGATGGCGGGCGCGAGGGAGAGAGAGATGAAGAGAGAGAGCGTGAGAGATGATGGAGGAGAATGAGGTGGTGATGGTCTGCATTATTTAAACATGATGAAATATTCACCAAGTCAAGATGGCGGAGCAGCCACTTAAGTCTCTAGTTGAGTTTGTTCTCTCTCTGTGGGAACGCGTGTTATGTTGCACAACAGCAGCTGACGCATGGGGCTGCTCTGTGACGACAGTTACCGTAGGTGGACCACGGTTTAGAGAAGTGTTAACGGGGAAAAACCTTGCTCCACACGTTAAGGTGGAGAGAGGTGGGGTTAAGGTGGAGAGAGGTGGGGTTGAGGTGGGGTTGAGGTGGGGTTGAGGTGGAGAGAGGTGGGGTTGAGGTGGGGTTGAGGTGGGGTTGAGGTGGGGTTGAGGTGGGGTTGAGGTGGGGTTGAGGTGGGGTTGAGGTGGAGAGAGGTGGGGTTGAGGTGGAGAGAGGTGGGGTTGAGGTGGAGAGGGGTGGGGTTGAGGTGGAGAGGGGTGGGGTTGAGGTGGAGAGGGGTGGGGTTGAGGTGGAGAGGGGTGGGGTTGAGGTGGAGAGGGGTGGGGTTGAGGTGGAGAGGGGTGGGTTGAAGGTGGAGAGGGGTGGGTTGAAGGTGGAGAGGGGTGGGGTGAAGGTGGAGAGAGGTGGGGTTAAGGTATGCCTAAACCGCTCTCTGATGCAGGTACTGCTCAGTGTTACCAGATGGGAGGTTTTATAATGTGGAAATGGTCACTTTAATAACTTTGATAGGTAGATGGATAGACAGGAGGTTTAATAACTTTGATAAGTAGATGGATAGACAGGAGGTTTAATAATGTTTAATAACTTTGATAGGTAGATGAATATACAGGAGGTTTAATAACTTTGATAAGTAGATGAATAGACAGGAGGTGTAATAGACAGGAGGTGTAATAACTTTGATAGGTAGATGGATAGACAGGAGGTGTAATAATGTTTAATAATTTGGATAAGTAGATGAATAGACAGGAGGTTTAATAACTTTGATAAGTAGATGGATAGACAGGAGGTGTAATAATGTTTAACTTTGATAGGTAGATGAATAGACAGGAGGTTTAATAAAGTTTAATAAGTAGATGGATAGACAGGAGGTTTAATAACTTTGATAAGGAGATGGATAGACAGGAGGTTTAATAACTTTGATAAGTAGATGAATAGACAGGTGTAATAATGTTTAATAACTTTGATAAGTAGATGAATAGACAGGAGGTGTAATAATGTTTAATAACTTTGATAGGTAGATGAATAGACAGGAGGTGTAATAACTTTGATAAGGAGATGGATAGACAGGAGGTGTAATAACTTTGATAAGTAGATGAATAGACAGGAGGTGTAATAACTTTGATAAGTAGATGAATAGACAGGAGGTGTAATAACTTTGATAAGTAGATGGATAGACAGGAGGTTTAATAACTTTGGTAAGTAGATGGATAGACAGGAGGTGTAATAATGTTTAATAACTTTGATAAGTAGATGAATAGACAGGAGGTTTAATAACTTTGATAGGTAGATGAATAGACAGGAGGTTTAATAAAGTTGAATAACTTTAATAAGTAGATAGATAGACAGGAGGTGTAATAACTTTGATAAGTAGATGAATAGACAGGAGGTGTAATAACTTTGATAAATAGATGAATAGACAGGAGGTTTAATAAAGTTTAATAACTTTGATAGGTAGATGAATAGACAGGAGGTTTAATAGCTTTGATAAGTAGATGAATAGACAGGAGGTGTAATAATGTTTAATAACTTTGATAAGTAGATGAATAGACAGGAGGTTTAATAAAGTTTAATAACTTTGATAAGTAGATGGATAGACAGGAGGTGTAATAATGTTTAACTTTGATAGGTAGATGAATAGACAGGAGGTTTAATAAAGTTTAATAACTTTGATAAGTAGATGGATAGACAGGAGGTTTAAAACTTTGATAAGGAGATGGATAGACAGGAGGTTTAATAGCTTTGATAAGTAGATGAATAGACAGGTGTAATAATGTTTAATAACTTTGATAAGTAGATGAATAGACAGGAGGTTTAATAACTTTGATAAGGAGATGAATAGACAGGAGGTTTAATAATGTTTAATAACTTTGATAGGTAGATGAATAGACAGGAGGTGTAATAACTTTGATAAGGAGATGGATAGACAGGAGGTGTAATAACTTTGATAAGTAGATGAATAGACAGGAGGTTTAATAACTTTGATAAGTAGATGAATAGACAGGAGGTGTAATAATGTTTAATAACTTTGATAGGTAGATGAATAGACAGGAGGTTTAATAAAGTTGAATAACTTTGATAAGTAGATAGATAGACAGGAGGTGTAATAACTTTGATAAGGAGATGGATAGACAGGAGGTGTAATAACTTTGATAAGTAGATGAATAGACAGGAGGTGTAATAACTTTGATAGGTAGATGGATAGACAGGAGGTTTAATAACTTTGATAAGGAGATGAATAGACAGGAGGATTAATAACTTTGATAAGTAGATGGATAGACAGGAGGTTTAATAACTTTGATAAGGAGATGAATAGACAGGAGGTTTAATAATGTTTAATAACTTTGATAAGGAGATGAATAGACAGGAGGTTTAATAATGTTTAATAACTTTGATAGGTAGATGAATAGACAGGAGGTTTAATAATGTTTAATAACTTTGATAAGGAGATGGATAGACAGCAGGTGTAATAACTTTGATAAGTAGATGAATAGACAGGAGGTGTAATAACTTTGATAAGTAGATGGATAGACAGGAGGTTTAATAACTTTGGTAAGTAGATGGATAGACAGGAGGTGTAATAATGTTTAATAACTTTGATAAGTAGATGAATAGACAGGAGGTTTAATAACTTTGATAGGTAGATGAATAGACAGGAGGTTTAATAAAGTTGAATAACTTTAATAAGTAGATAGATAGACAGGAGGTGTAATAACTTTGATAAGTAGATGAATAGACAGGAGGTGTAATAACTTTGATAAATAGATGAATAGACAGGAGGTTTAATAAAGTTTAATAACTTTGATAAGGAGATGAATAGACAGGAGGTTTAATAACTTTGATAAGGAGATGGATAGACAGGAGGTTTAATAGCTTTGATAAGTAGATGAATAGACAGGAGGTGTAATAATGTTTAATAACTTTGATAAGTAGATGAATAGACAGGAGGTTTAATAACTTTGATAAGTAGATGGATAGACAGGAGGTGTAATAATGTTTAACTTTGATAGGTAGATGAATAGACAGGAGGTTTAATAAAGTTTAATAACTTTGATAAGTAGATGGATAGACAGGAGGTTTAAAACTTTGATAAGGAGATGGATAGACAGGAGGTTTAATAGCTTTGATAAGTAGATGAATAGACAGGTGTAATAATGTTTAATAACTTTGATAAGTAGATGAATAGACAGGAGGTTTAATAACTTTGATAAGTAGATGAATAGACAGGAGGTGTAATAATGTTTAATAACTTTGATAGGTAGATGAATAGACAGGAGGTTTAATAATGTTGAATAACTTTGATAAGTAGATAGATAGACAGGAGGTGTAATAACTTTGATAAGGAGATGGATAGACAGGAGGTGTAATAACTTTGATAAGGAGATGAATAGACAGGAGGTGTAATAACTTTGATAGGTAGATGGATAGACAGGAGGTTTAATAATGTTTAATATCTTTGATAAGGAGATGGATAGACAGCAGGTGTAATAACTTTGATAAGTAGATGAATAGACAGGAGGTTTAATAACTTTGATAAGTAGATGAATAGACAGGTGTAATAATGTTTAATAACTTTGATAAGTAGATGAATAGACAGGAGGTTTAATAACTTTGATAAGGAGATGAATAGACAGGTGTAATAATGTTTAATAACTTTGATAAGTAGATGAATAGACAGGAGGTGTAATAACTTTGATAAGGAGATGAATAGACAGGAGGTTTAATAATGTTTAATAACTTTGATAAGTAGATGAATAGACAGGAGGTTTAATAATGTTTAATAACTTTGATAGGTAGATGAATAGACAGGAGGTTTAATAATGTTTAATAACTTTGATAAGTAGATGAATAGACAGGAGGTTTAATAATGTTTAATAACTTTGATAAGTAGATGAATAGACAGGAGGTTTAATAATGTTTAATAACTTTGATAGGTAGATGAATAGACAGGAGGTTTAATAACTTTGATAAGTAGATGGATAGACAGGAGGTGTAATAACTTTGATAAGTAGATGAATAGACAGGAGGTTTAATAACTTTGATAAGTAGATGAATAGACAGGAGGTGTAATAATGTTTAATAACTTTGATAAGTAGATGAATAGACAGGAGGTTTAATAACTTTGATAGGTAGATGAATAGACAGGAGGTTTAATAATGTTTAATAACTTTGATAGGTAGATGAATAGACAGGAGGTTTAATAAAGTTTAATAACTTTGATAAGTAGATGAATAGACAGGAGGTTTAATAACTTTGATAAGGAGATGAATAGACAGGAGGTTTAATAACTTTGATAAGTAGATGAATAGACAGGAGGTTTAATAACTTTGATAAGTAGATGAATAGACAGGAGGTTTAATAATGTTTAATAACTTTGATAAGGAGATGAATAGACAGGAGGTTTAATAACTTTGATAAGTAGATGAATAGACAGGAGGTTTAATAACTTTGATAGTAACTTAACATTAGTATTAAGTAGTGGTCAGATATTAAATAAACATTTCATCCAACCATGAGGAAGAGTGTGTAGGGCTATATCACATTGATGGACAGAAGTTGAATATAACTGAGTGATATAATATCCACAGAATAAATTGATGTGAATTAGTAAGGTTGTGTGTTTGTGGTTTCCCAGGTGGAGTTTGAGGATGGTTCCCAGGTGGTAGCTAAGAGAGAGGACGTCTATACTCTGGATGAAGATCTTCCCAAAAAGGTGAAAGGGCGACTCGTAAGTACTGTACTCGCTAAACATCTACTGGCCTGTGTGGTCCTGTATTGTTTATAGTGATATGATGCTATTATACATTACCAAAGGTCTGTGGACAGCTGCTCATCGAACATCTCATTCCAACATCATGGGCATTAATATGGAGTTGGTCCCCCCTTTGCTGCTATAACAGCCTCCACTCTTCTGGAAGGCTTTCCACTAGATGTTGGAACATTGCTGTGGGGACTTGCTTCCATTCAGCCACAAGAGCATTAGTGAGGTCGGACACTGATGTTGGGCGATTAGGCCTGGCTTGCATTCGGCGTTCCAGTTCATCCCAAAGGCATTCGATGGGGTTGAGGTCAGAGCTCCTTGCAGGCCAGTCATGTTCTTCCACACTGATCTCAACAAACCATTTCTGTATGGACCTCACTTTGTGCACGGGGGCATTGTCATGCTGAAACAGGAAAGGGCCTTCTCCAAACTGCTGCCACAAAGTTGGAAGCACAGAATCGTCTAGAATGTCATTGTATGCTGTAGCGTTAAGATTTCCCTTCACTGGAACTAAGGGGCCTAACCTGAACCATGAAAACAGCCCCAGACCATTATTCCTCCTCCACCAAACTTTACAGTGCATTGGGGCAGGTAGTGTTCTTCTGGTATCCGCCAAACCCAGATTCGTCCGTCTGACTGCCAAATGGTGAAGCGTGATTCATCACTCCAGAGAACGCGATTCCACTCTCCAGAGTCCAATGGCGGCGAGCTTTACACCACTCCAGCCGAAGCTTGGCAGTGTGCATGGTGATCTTAGGCTTGTGTGTGGCTGCTCAGCCATGGAAACCCATAACCAACAGTTCTTGTGCTGACGTTGCTTCTAGGGCCGATTTGGAACTCGGTAGTGAGTGTTGCAACCGAGGACAGACAATTTTTACGCGCTTCAGCACTCGGCGGTCCCGCTCTGTGAGCTTGTGTGGCCGGCCTATGGCTTCGCAGCTGAGTCGTTGTTGCTTCTAGACGTTTCCACTTCACAATAGCATCACTTACAGTTGAACGTGGCAGCTCTAGCAGGGCAGGAATTTGACAAACTGACTTGTTGGAAAGGTGGCATCCTATGATGGTGCCACGTTGAAAGTCACTGAGCTCTTCAAGTAAGGCCATTCTACTGCCAATGTTTGTCTATGGAGATTGCATGGCTGTGTGCTCGATTTTATACACCTGTCAACAACGAGTGTGGCAGAAATGGCTAAATCCACTCATTTGAAGGGGTGTCCACATACTTTTGTGTGTATATATAGTGTAAATAACGTAACGCCATGGCAACCCTGGAAATATAATCTATAGAGTTGTCTAGGAGTCTCTAACCCTGGGAATATCATCTGTAGATTTGTCTAGGAGTCTCTAACCCTGGAAATATCATCTATAGAGTTGTCTAGGAGTCTCAACCCTGGAAATATCATCTGTAGATTTGTCTAGGAGTCTCTAACCCTGGAAATATCATCTATAGAGTTGTCTAGGAGTCTCAACCCTGGAAATATCATCTGTAGATTTGTCTAGGAGTCTCTAACCCTGGAAATATCATCTATAGAGTTGTCTAGGAGTCTCTAACCCTGGAAATATCATCTGTAGATTTGTCTAGGAGTCTCAACCCTGGAAATATCATCTATAGAGTTGTCTAGGAGTCTCAACCCTGGAAATATCATCTATAGAGTTGTCTAGGAGTCTCTAACCCTGGAAATATCATCTATAGATTTGTCTAGGAGTCTCTAACCCTGGAAATATCATCTATAGAGTTGTCTAGGAGTCTCAACCCTGGAAATATCATCTATAGAGTTGTCTAGGAGTCTCTAACCCTGGAAATATCATCTATAGAGTTGTCTAGGAGTCTCTAACCCTGGAAATATCATCTATATAGTTGTCTAGGAGTCTAACCCTGGCAATTTGACTGGTACAGCATTATATTTCTATGATGGCAGCGTTGTAGAAAATAGATATGTACTGTACTAGACTGACATACTATACTACTATACTAGACTGACTGTATGGACTCTGATCTATATACTATACTAGACTGACTGTATATACTATACTACTATACTAGACTGACTGTATGGACTCTGATCTATATACTATACTAGACTGACTGTATATACTATACTAGACTGACTGTATGGACTCTGATCTATACTAGACTGACTGTATATACTATACTAGACTGACTGTATGGACTCTGATCTATACTACTATACTAGACTGACTGTATATACTATACTAGACTGACTGTATGGACTCTGATCTATACTACTATACTAGACTGACTGTATATACTATACTACTATACTAGACTGACTGTATGGACTCTGATCTATATACTATACTACTATACTAGACTGTGTATACTATACTACTATACTAGACTGACTGTATGGACTCTGATCTATATACTATACTAGACTGACTGTATATACTATACTACTATACTAGACTGACTGTATATACTATACTACTATACTAGACTGACTGATATACTATACTACTATACTAGACTGACTGTATGGACTCTGATCTATATACTATACTACTATACTAGACTGACTGTATATACTATACTACTAGACTGACTGTATGGACTCTGATCTATATACTATACTACTATACTAGACTGACTGTATATACTATACTACTAGACTGACTGTATATACTATACTACTAGACTGACTGTATGGACTCTGATCTATATACTATACTACTGTACTAGACTGACTGTATATACTACTATACTAGACTGACTGTATATACTATACTACTAGACTGACTGTATATACTATACTACTATACTAGACTGACTGTATATACTATACTACTATACTAGACTGTGTATACTTTACTACTATACTAGACTGACTGTATGGACTCTGATCTATATACTATACTAGACTGACTGTATATACTATACTACTAGACTGACTATATACTATACTACTAGACTGACTGTATGGACTCTGATCTATATACTATACTAGACTGACTGTATGGACTCTGATCTATACTACTAGACTGACTGTATATACTATACTACTAGACTGACTCTATGGACTCTGATCTATATACTATACTAGACTCACTGTATATACTATACTACTAGACTGACTGTATATACTATACTACTATACTAGACTGACTGTATATACTATACTACTATACTAGACTGTGTATACTTTACTACTATACTAGACTGACTGTATGGACTCTGATCTATATACTATACTAGACTGACTGTATATACTATACTACTAGACTGACTATATACTATACTACTAGACTGACTGTATGGACTCTGATCTATATACTATACTAGACTGACTGTATGGACTCTGATCTATACTACTAGACTGACTGTATATACTATACTACTAGACTGACTCTATGGACTCTGATCTATATACTATACTAGACTGACTGTATATACTATACTACTAGACTGACTGTATGGACTCTGATCTATATACTATTCCAATACCTGTATCTTTATCTCCTCTCCTTCTCTTCTCCCTCTTCTCTTCTTCTCTCCTCTCTCCAGTCGACGGCATCCAGCATGCGTTTCCAGGATGCCTTCTTCACGACCCAGGGAGAGAGGAAGAGACAGAGAACGCCCAACTCCCGTTTCCAGAAAGACTATGTGGCCCTCCCAGGCCTCCTTACCGCCAGCAAGAGCACATGGGAGCCCCGCAGCCCTAAAGGAAAATGATAGAGGGGTGGAGAGATGGATGGAGTGATGACAAATGAATGCACTGATGTATGTGTGGGTGTAGCTGTGGGATGTAAAGGTGTGTGTGTGTGGGTGTAGCTGTGGGATGTAAAGGTGTGTGTGTGTGTGTGGGGGTGTAGCTGTGGGATGTAAAGGTGTGTGTGTGGGTGTAGCTGTGGGATGTAAAGGTGTGTGTGTGTGTGTGTGGGGGGGGGGGGGGTAGGAAAGCGGGCTGGGCAGAGGAGAATTTTGATTGGACTTGTGTTGTGGTGGTTGCCCAGTGCTTTCTCATAAGTCAGGGAATTCAAAACAAAAAAAACCATTTGTCACCTGATTGCGTTTTCTTTTTATTAATAAATGACAAAAACACGTTTTTCTTTGTATATTACAAAAACAAACTGAGCTATTTTTTTTTCTAAACAAGCCTACAATACAGTAGCGTTTTGGAATCTGCTGTATCTACCTGATGATTATTTTGAATATGAATGCATCCCCAGTCCCAGGCTGTGCCCCAAATGGCACCCTATTCCCTATTTACTGTACTACATTTGACCAGGGCTCTGGTTAAAAGTAGTGCACTTCTATAAGGGAATAGTGTGCCATTTGGGAGATAGTCCCAGTGTTTTCCCTCCGCATGTTAGCTGTCGTCTGCTACTTCTTCTCCTCGGCCGCGTCTCCATACTCTCAAAACAGCTTCCTCTCCTCGTTTCCTTGTATACTCGTTTCCTTTCCTTTATCCTCCATTTGCACTGACCTGAAAGGTGAAAGCGAACTCACAATAGACATCAGCCATTTTGATATTGCTTTAATTTGTCCGGTCTTGCCAGATCAGTACAGATTAAGTAAAGGAGTTGAGGAAAGGAGACGAGAAGAGGAAGCAACTAGATAATTGAGTTCTCTGTCCTCTTAACATGTGAAACAGAGTTGCTACTGTCGCTGTGTTGAATAAAAACATGATTGTCTTATTTAATTTAATATTTTTATTTATTTTTGGGGCTTGCTTTAAAAAAAAGTATTGCTAACTGCTGTAAGGAAAAAAATAAATTACTTCCATGTCCTGCGTTGTTTGTTATGATTTGACGAGGCAGGAGTGAGCGTGTTGTATAGGTAGAATGAATGATTTGACGAGGTAGGAGTGACCGTGTTGTATAGGTAGAATGAATGATTTGACGAGGCAGGAGTGAGCGTGTTGTGTAGGTAGAATGAATGATTTGACGAGGCAGGAGTGAGCGTGATGTAGAATGAATGATTTGACGAGGCAGGAGTGAGCGTGTTGTGTAGGTAGAATGAATGATTTGACGAGGCAGGAGTGTGAGTGATGTATAGGTAGAATGAATGATTTGACGAGGCAGGAGTGTGAGTGATGTATAGGTAGAATGAATGATTTGACGAGGCAGGAGTGAGCGTGATGTATAGGTAGAATGAATGATTTGACGAGGCAGGAGTGAGCGTGTTGTATAGGTAGAATGAATGATTTGACGAGGCAGGAGTGTGAGTGATGTATAGGTAGAATGAATGATTTGACGAGGCAGGAGTGAGCGTGTTGTATAGGTAGAATGAATGATTTGACGAGGCAGGAGTGTGAGTGATGTATAGGTAGAATGAATGATTTGACGAGGCAGTAGTGAGCGTGTTGTATAGGTAGAATGAATGATTTGACGAGGCAGGAGTGAGCGTGTTGTATAGGTAGAATGAATGATTTGACGAGGCAGGAGTGTGAGTGATGTATAGGTAGAATGAATGATTTGAGGAGGCAGGAGTGAGCGTGATGTATAGGTAGAATGAATGATTTGACGAGGCAGGAGTGAGCGTGTTGTATAGGTAGAATGCATGATTTGACGAGGCAGGAGTGAGTGTGATGTAGAATGAATGATTTGACGAGGCAGGAGTGAGCGTGTTGTAGAATGAATGGTTTGACGAGGCAGGAGTGAGCGTGTTGTATAGGTAGAATGAATGATTTGACGAGGCAGGAGTGTGAGTGTTGTATAGGTAGAATGAATGATTTGACGAGGCAGGAGTGAGCGTGATGTAAAGGTAGAATGAATGATTTGACGAGGCAGGAGTGAGCGTGATGTAGAATGAATGATTTGACGAGGCAGGAGTGAGCGTGTTGAAGAATGAATGATTTGACGAGGCAGGAGTGTGAGTGATGTATAGGTAGAATGAATGATTTGAGGAGGCAGGAGTGAGCGTGATGTATAGGTAGAATGAATGATTTGACGAGGCAGGAGTGAGCGTGTTGTATAGGTAGAATGCATGATTTGACGAGGCAGGAGTGAGTGTGATGTAGAATGAATGATTTGACGAGGCAGGAGTGAGCGTGTTGTAGAATGAATGGTTTGACGAGGCAGGAGTGAGCGTGTTGTATAGGTAGAATGAATGATTTGACGAGGCAGGAGTGTGAGTGTTGTATAGGTAGAATGAATGATTTGACGAGGCAGGAGTGAGCGTGATGTAAAGGTAGAATGAATGATTTGACGAGGCAGGAGTGAGCGTGATGTAGAATGAATGATTTGACGAGGCAGGAGTGAGCGTGTTGAAGAATGAATGATTTGACGAGGCAGGAGTGTGAGTGATGTATAGGTAGAATGAATGATTTGACGAGGCAGGAGTGAGCGTGATGTATAGGTAGAATGAATGATTTGACGAGGCAGGAGTGAGCGTGATGTATAGGTAGAATGAATGATTTGACGAGGCAGGAGTGAGCGTGATGTATAGGTAGAATGAATGATTTGACGAGGCAGGAGTGTGAGTGATGTATAGGTAGAATGAATGATTTGACGAGGCAGGAGTGAGCGTGATGTATAGGTAGAATGAATGATTTGACGAGGCAGGAGTGAGCGTGATGTATAGGTAGAATGAATGATTTGACGAGGCAGGAGTGAGCGTGATGTAGAATGAATGATTTGACAAGGCAGGAGTGAGCGTGTTGTAGAATGAATGATTTGACGAGGCAGGAGTGTGAGTGATGTAAAGGTAGTTAAAGGCCGGTGTTATGATACTGAAGGTTTGTTTACGCTAGTGGCTAGATGGCACCGGGGACAACAGTTATTGAAAACTGTTGCATTTTAGCCTAACCCTTTTTCTAACAACCTCATTCTCCTAACCTGTTATGTAAACAAACCATTAGTATCGCACTTTGTCGGCTACGTACAATTTTTAAAGGTCATTTCCAATTGAGTCGACATACAGTATGCAGCGCGGTCGTATTGAATCCGGACTAAATTAGACGGACGTGAAAATAATTGCACACAATGAATCATTGGCACCTGGCGGTTTCTGTGCCTGGTAACTTAAACCCACAGTAGCTAATTTGTCTCACTTTGACCTGCTGACCAGCAGAGGGCATGATCTTGAGACTTAACCAGAGTTTAACCTGCAACCATGCTCTGGAGTTTAGATGGGGAAGCTCCTGAGCCTTGACTGGGGTTAGAACCTCCAACCATGCTCCAGAGAGCCTTGACTGGGGTTAGAACCTCCAACCATGATCCTGATCCTTGACTGGGGTTAGAACCTCCAACCATGCTCCAGAACCTTGACTGGGTTTAGAACCTCCAACCATGCTCCAGAACCTTGACTGGGGTTAGAACCTCCAACCATGATCCTGATCCTTGACTGGGGTTAGAACCTCCAACCATGCTCCAGAGAGCCTTGACTGGGGTTATAACCTCCAACCATGCTGCAGAGCCTTGACTGGGTTTAGAACCTCCAACCATGCTGCAGAGCCTTGACTGGGGTTAGAACCTCCAACCATGATCCTGATCCTTGACTGGGGTTAGAACCTCCAACCATGCTCCAGAGAGCCTTGACTGGGGTTAGAACCTCCAACCATGCTGCAGAGCCTTGACTGGGGTTAGAACCTCCAACCATGATCCTGAGCCTTGACTGGGTTTAGAACCTCCAACCATGCTCCAGAGAGCCTTGACTGGGGTTATAACCTCCAACCATGATCCAGAGCCTTGACTGGGGTTAGAACCTCCAATTGTGCTCCAGAGCCTTGCTCAAATTTCAAAGGGTTTAGGTTATGTTAGGCATTAACTCAGAATTGTTTATGTTAGGGCAATATGTTCAGGCAATAACTCCGAATGGTAAGGGTTAAGGATCAGTTTAAAACATAAATATCAAAAACAACTTTATATTGCTGGATTCAAACTTGCAACCTTTGGAATCAGAGGCAGATGAAAACTCCTTGAAGGTAACAGAACAGTGCTCACTGTTGCCCCTAGTGGTGGGTTTCCATGTCATCTCCCGACGTCCTCAGACATGGATGGACATGGAATACGGACTTGTATCACAGTTGACCTGGCTGTGTAGTGACACTGACAGGGATGGAAGTGTTGAGTTTCCTCTACTGAACGACTTCTGTACTCAGGAGAAAAAGCTCTGGAAAAAAGCTCAGTATTTTAATAGGCTAAAATTGTTCCAGAACCCCAGGATTGATCACTCACGCTTATCACTCCCTTCCAGACAATTTACGTGTGACAGCCAATCTCAGCAGCCTTGGCTGGCTCTGCAGCAGAGTCCCACGTGTGACAGCCAATCCCAGCAGCCTTGGCTGGCTCTGCAGCAGAGTCCTACATGTGAAGACAAACCATGATAGAGAGCCAGAACTGGGTTCAAACCTACAGCCCTGTGCTTTGGTTGATGAGATCCTTACGCCAGAGCCATAGACTTCTTCACTCTCATTACACTTCCCTTTATAATTTTTTGACATCGACATCCACAGAAAAGTCTACTAAAACAGGAAGAGATGGGGTTTTGAACCCATAACCTCTTGGATGGAAGGCAACTTCTCAACCTGGAGGTCGCCCCCCATAGAATTAGGAATTACATTACTAGAATGGACATGAACCTGCTTATGAACCTGCTTGGGGCGGCAGCGTAGCTAGGCCTAGTGGCCTAGTAACCGAAAGGTTACAAGTTCAAATCCCCGAGCTGACAAGGTACATATTTGTCGTTCTGCCCCTGAACAAGGCAGTTAACCCACTTTTTCTAGGCCGTCATTGAAAATAAGAATTTGTTCTTAACTGACTTGCCTAGTTAAATTAAGGTAAAAAAACAAAGACGGGATAAAGGGCAGCCATTTTGTTCAGGGAGTTGGTCAACCATGCTTTGCCAGTGCTGTTATCTTTTTAGGAATAGGTAAGTACTGGAAATTCGGATGAATGACGTACCCAAAGTAAACTCAGGCCCAGAAGCTAGGATATGCATATAATTGGTAGTAATGGATGGAAAACACTCTGAAGTTTCTAAAACTGTTAAAATAATGTCTGAGTATAACAGATATTTTCTTTTTTGAGGTCACCACCCATTGAAATGGCTGTCTATGGGAAAATCAACGGAATACCTCCCAGTTTGCAGTTCCCAGGGCTTCCACTAGATGTCAACAGTCTTTAGAAAGTTTCAGGCTTGTTTTTTGAAAAATGAGCTAGAATTTGTAGTTTTTCTAAGTGGCTCTCATTTTGACTGTAGTATTGTGATGCGCGTGAATGAAGGAGCGCACTTTGTTATTTATCTTCGATAATGAACATACTATTCTCCGTCTTAAATTTTTATTGTTTATTTACATATTAGGGTACCTGAGGATTGATTAGAAACGTTGTTTGACTTGTTTGGATGAAGTTTATTGGTAACTTTTGGGATTCCTTTGTATGCATTTTGAACGAGGGAAACAGGTGGATTACTGAATCAAGCGCGCCAACTAAACTGACTGTTTTGGGATATAAAGAAGGACTTTATCGAACAAAATGACCATTTGTTATGTAGCTGGGACCCTTGGGATTGCAAACAGAGGAAGATCTTCAAAGGTAAGTGATTTATTTTATCGCTATTTCTGACTTTCGTGACGCCTCTGCTTGTTTGGAAAATGTTTTTAATGCTTTTGTACGCGGGGCGCTGTCCTCAGATAATCGCATGGTATGCTTTTGCGGTAAAGCCTTTTGAAATCTGACAAAGCAGCTGGATTAACAAGAAGTTAAGCTTTTAAACGATATAAGACACTTGTATTTTCATTAATGTTTAATATTACGAATGTTGTATTTTGAATTTCGCGCCCCACCTATCCCAAAGAGGTTTTAAAAGACATGGTGTAAAATAATGAATTTGAAGAATTTAGCTGCACTATATTTATTAGCTAGCTAGCCAGACAGTTTAAGAGGAATGATTCCATACATTTTTCTAATTAACTGCCAATATGCCAACATTCCATTCAAACAATGCAGTCAATTCATAGCCAAACACTGGGTGAAATCAGTTGGTATTCCTTAGACAAGTTGTAAATGCAACAAGTACTGATTGTATCATAATAGCACACTCAGCTTTCCAGTCAAACAAACATGGTTGGGTTGGCTGGGGACACGGCAATTCAGACAGTTAGCAGGCCGGGGCTTGCAAGCTAGCATAAGGGCTTTAGAGGGACGTCGCAATGGGGAAAAGTCTGTTTTTGCCTCCTCGTGCGGTGACGTCGATAGACCAGTCGTGGATTAGTAGGGTTCCAAGTAGCATAGGGGTCCAAGTCCAATTGGCAAAATGGGTATAGTGGTCCAAGAAACTGGCCGGTGGATCAGCTAACAGTCCAATATGCTCTAGATAGCTAGCAGGCCGCGGTTAGCAGAATGGGCCTTCAGGGGGATGTCGCGCCTGAGGGGCCTGTTGGGATCCTCTGGCAGATTATGTCGGTATTCCAGTCGTGAACGATCGGCGGGGTTCCGTGCCCTGTACCGGCAGTAGAAGGGGTCCGGATATTGTAGCCGGGGGAGTGGGCTTCAGGAGTAGCCCAGGAGCCCTAGCCGGGAGATTGGTCTAGCATGGGCTAGCCCCAGGCTAGTTGGTGCTTGCTCCGGGACGGAAACGTTAGCCAGGAGTAGTCAACCCGGGTTGCGGTTAGCTAGCTAGTCCGGTATGTTCTGGTTTGAAACGCGAAATGTACGAACTGGCGAGAGATTTCCGAGCTAAAAGTTAGCTGGCTGATAGCTGGTAGCTAGTTAGCTAGCTAGCTTCAGTTGAGGTATTCCAGTTCGGAGGTAAATATAAATAATTTAGAGAGAAAAACAGATCCACACCACATTGGGTGAGGCGGGTTGCAGGAGAGTATTTAGAAGTTGAGGTTTAGGAAAATATTAAAAAGAATGCGAAGAAAAATATATAAAAAAAGATATACACGGGACGAGACAAAGACGTCTGACTGCTACGCCATCTTGGAATCCATCCCTTTCTACTACACATAATAATACAATTAAATTTGATCTTTACATTAAAAACCAAAGTCTATCAGAATTCCAGTCATTCCAATAAATGTTATACCCTTTGATCTTCAAGAATAGGACTTTGACATATTGAAGTATAGATTAGTCAAATTGTTTTACCTGAGCATAACCCCAAAACTAAGGACTTATTAGCCAGCCCTACTCTGTTGTTTATGGTTTTAGTTGTCATGGAGACTGATTGACCTGGAGAAGCTGAGGGATGGGCCTGGAGAAATGTAACCAGGACTGACCATCCATGATATCAAAATGATTGTTTTAACCATGTTATGAGGATATACAGTGTTTCTTTACATGTACAATGTTAACAGACAGTGGAGTAAAACAAGCTTGTATTTTGGGTTTTGATGGGGTGTGACAGTTGAACTTAGCTCATGAGGCATTTACAAGTTATATTATTTAACAATCAATGGGTCTATATAAATTGATCAATTCAAAAATGCATGTAACAACTACATAGTACCCCTTTAAGTCAATCAAAAGTGTGAGAGTGAGCACGTGCCCATTAGATGTATTTATTTTATCAGCATGAATTAGATTGAGCAATAAAAGCCCCCACTTGTATTCCATAGGCTGGGATCCGCATTATGCAGATGTTGCAAGAGCACATTTTTCACTGTCTGTCCACTGGTTACAAAAACAATGATTGATAGGGAGTTTAAACTTCTTGAATTCAACCATTATTGGGTTCAAATACACATTTAGATTTGTGAACAGACATCCACAACAACCACAATCCGTAAGGCGCAAATAGCTAAATGAGAGAGAAGCAGTGTGATTCACATCAATGAGCTATGTAGATATCAATAATAAGTGACATCCGTATCGCCGTTGACTACACCACTGCTGTCATTTTTACCCCAAGTGTTTATTCAAGTTGGATCATCTTTGAATGCCGACAGCAGTCACACCATTGGAAGATACAGCTTGGACTTTAGCCCACAAAAGCCTATTTCTGCTCTTTTTCAGCGATTGATCAAACACATTTGTTGTGTCATCATGTCAGTCTGACTTGTGGTCAGACTCGTTCAAGTGGTATAAACTTAAATTTGCGCCTTTTTTCACTGAGAAAACAGAGAAGTGTGAAATATTTTTTCGCAAACATCCTTTCTGAATTTAAAAGTAATCGTCAAAGTAATCATCTAGTTTTGCAAACGTATCTGTAATCTGATTAC
>NW_025548522.1:0-20000 GCF_905237065.1 Salmo salar
GAGGAAGCACAGTTCCCGCTCATCCACCGCTGGCCTGCTGGCCTCCCTACCTCTGAGGAAGCACAGTTCCCGCTCATCCAGCAGTAACCTGTGTCTTCATCCACCGCTGGCCTGCTCGCCCCCCTACCTCTGAGGAAGCACAGTTCCCGCTCATCCACCTCTGGCCTGCTGGCCTCCCTACCTCTGAGGAAGCACAGTTCCCGCTCAGCCACCTCTGGCCTGCTCGCCTCCCTACCTCTGAGGAAGCAGAGTTCCCGCTCATCCACCTCTGGCCTGCTGGCCTCCCTACCTCTGAGGAAGCACAGTTCCCGCTCATCCACCTCTGGCCTGCTGGCCCCCCTACCTCTGAGGAAGCACAGTTCCCGCTCATCCACCGCTGGCCTGCTCGCCTCCCTACCTCTGAGGAAGCACAGTTCCCGCTCATCCACCTCTGGCCTGCTGGCCTCCCTACCTCTGAGGAAGCACAGTTCCCGCTCATCCACCGCTGGCCTGCTGGCCTCCCTACCTCTGAGGAAGCACAGTTCCCGCTCATCCAGCAGTAACCTAGTGGTCGTTCATCCACCGCTGGCCTGCTCGCCCCCCTACCTCTGAGGAAGCACAGTTCCCGCTCATCCACCGCTGGCCTGCTGGCCTCCCTACCTCTGAGGAAGCACAGTTCCCGCTCAGCCACCTCTGGCCTGCTCGCCTCCCTACCTCTGAGGAAGCACAGTTCCCGCTCATCCACATCTGGCCTGCTGGCCTCCCTACCTCTGAGGAAGCACAGTTCCCGCTCAGCCACCTCTGGCCTGCTGGCCTCCCTACCTCTGAGGAAGCACAGTTCCCGCTCATCCACCTCTGGCCTGCTCGCCCCCCTACCTCTGAGGAAGCACAGTTCCCGCTCATCCACCTCTGGCCTGCTCGTCCTCCCTACCTCTGAGGAAGCACAGTTCCCGCTCATCCACCTCTGGCCTGCTGGCCCCCCTACCTCTGAGGAAGCACAGTTCCCGCTCAGCCCAGTCAAAACTGTTCGCTGCTCTGGCACCCCAATGGTGGAACAAGCTCCCTCACGACGCCAGGACAGCGGAGTCAATCACCACCTTCCGGAGACACCTGAAACCCCACCTCTTTAAGGAATACCTGGGATAGGATATAGTAATCCTTCTAACCCCCCCCCCCCAAAAAAAGATTTAGATGTACTATTGTAAAGTGGTTGTTCCACTGGATATCAGAAGGTGAATGCACCAATTTGTAAGTCGCTCTGGATAAGAGCGTCTGCTAAATGACGTAAATGTAAATGTAAAAGGCTATGGAATTACACATGACTGATAGAGTCTTTAATCTCATCTGAGCTGCAGTTATTGGGTAATATTCTAATAGGATACATTCAAAGATTCATTTCAATAGTTTCATAACACATGTAATTTTTCCCACGTGAGTTGCACTTGTACGACAATATCGTTATCATAATCAATTACAACATGGACAAAAAACGTCAACAACTCAAAATTCTACCAAAACATGACTGAGGTCATTCATCCAGCGGTAACCTAGTGGTCATTCATCCAGCAGTAACCTAGTGGTCATCCAGCAGTAACCTAGTGGTCATTCATCCAGCAGTAACCTAGTGGTCATTCATCCAGCAGTAACCTAGTGGTCATTCATCCAGCGGTAACCTAGTGGTCATCCAGCAGTAACCTAGTGGTCATTCATCCAGCAGTAACCTAGTGGTCATTCATCCAGCAGTAACATAGTGGTCATCCAGCAGTAACCTAGTGGTCATTCATCCAGCAGTAACCTAGTGGTCATTCATCCAGCAGTAACCTAGTGGTCATTCATCCAGCGGTAACCTAGTGGTCATTCATCCAGCGGTAACCTAGTGGTCATTCATCCAGCAGTAACCTAGTGGTCATTCACCCAGCAGTAACCTAGTGGTCATTCATCCAGCGGTAACCTAGTGGTCATTCATCCAGCGGTAACCTAGTGGTCATTCACCCAGCAGTAACCTAGTGGTCATTCATCCAGCAGTAACCTAGTGGTCATTCATCCAGCGGTAACCTAGTGGTCATTCATCCAGCAGTAACCTAGTGGTCATTCATCCAGCAGTAACCTAGTGGTCATTCATCCAGCAGTAACCTAGTGGTCATTCACCCAGCGGTAACCTAGTGGTCATTCATCCAGCAGTAACCTAGTGGTCATTCATCCAGCAGTAACCTAGTGGTCATCCAGCGGTAACCTAGTGGTCATTCATCCAGCAGTAACCTAGTGGTCATCCAGCAGTAACCTAGTGGTCATTCATCCAGCAGTAACCTAGTGGTCATTCATCCAGCAGTAACCTAGTGGTCATTCACCCAGCAGTAACCTAGTGGTCATCCATCCAGCGGTAACCTAGTGGTCATTCATCCAGCAGTAACCTAGTGGTCATTCATCCAGCAGTAACCTAGTGGTCATTCATCCAGCAGTAACCTAGTGGTCATTCATCCAGCAGTAACCTAGTGGTCATTCATCCAGCAGTAACCTAGTGGTCATTCATCCAGCAGTAACCTAGTGGTCATTCATCCAGCAGTAACCTAGTGGTCATTCACCCAGCAGTAACCTAGTGGTCATTCATCCAGCAGTAACCTAGTGGTCATTCATCCAGCAGTAACCTAGTGGTCATTCATCCAGCAGTAACCTAGTGGTCATTCATCCAGCAGTAACCTAGTGGTCATCCAGCAGTAACCTAGTGGTCATTCATCCAGCAGTAACCTAGTGGTCATTCATCCAGCAGTAACCTAGTGGTCATTCATCCAGCAGTAACCTAGTGGTCATCCAGCAGTAACCTAGTGGTCATTCATCCAGCAGTAACCTAGTGGTCATCCAGCGGTAACCTAGTGGTCATTCATCCAGCGGTAACCTAGTGGTCATTCATCCAGCTGTAACCTAGTGGTCATCCAGCAGTAACCTAGTGGTCATTCATCCAGCGGTAACCTAGTGGTCATTCATCCAGCAGTAACCTAGTGGTCATCCAGCAGTAACCTAGTGGTCATTCATCCAGCAGTAACCTAGTGGTCATTCATCCAGCAGTAACCTAGTGGTCATTCATCCAGCAGTAACCTAGTGGTCATTCATCCAGCGGTAACCTAGTGGTCATCCAGCAGTAACCTAGTGGTCATTCATCCAGCTGTAACCTAGTGGTCATCCAGCAGTAACCTAGTGGTCATTCATCCAGCAGTAACCTAGTGGTCATCCAGCAGTAACCTAGTGGTCATTCATCCAGCAGTAACCTAGTGGTCATTCATCCAGCAGTAACCTAGTGGTCATTCATCCAGCGGTAACCTAGTGGTCATCCAGCAGTAACCTAGTGGTCATTCATCCAGCAGTAACCTAGTGGTCATTCATCCAGCAGTAACCTAGTGGTCATTCATCCAGCGGTAACCTAGTGGTCATCCAGCAGTAACCTAGTGGTCATTCATCCAGCAGTAACCTAGTGGTCATCCAGCAGTAACCTAGTGGTCATTCATCCAGCAGTAACCTAGTGGTCATTCATCCAGCAGTAACCTAGTGGTCATTCACCCAGCAGTAACCTAGTGGTCATTCATCCAGCAGTAACCTAGTGGTCATTCATCCAGCAGTAACCTAGTGGTCATTCATCCAGCGGTAACCTAGTGGTCATCCAGCAGTAACCTAGTGGTCATTCATCCAGCTGTAACCTAGTGGTCATCCAGCAGTAACCTAGTGGTCATTCATCCAGCAGTAACCTAGTGGTCATTCATCCAGCAGTAACCTAGTGGTCATTCACCCAGCAGTAACCTAGTGGTCATTCATCCAGCAGTAACCTAGTGGTCATTCATCCAGCAGTAACCTAGTGGTCATTCATCCAGCAGTAACCTAGTGGTCATTCATCCAGCGGTAACCTAGTGGTCATCCAGCAGTAACCTAGTGGTCATTCATCCTGCTGTAACCTAGTGGTCATCCAGCAGTAACCTAGTGGTCATTCATCCAGCAGTAACCTAGTGGTCATTCATCCAGCGGTAACCTAGTGGTCATCCAGCAGTAACCTAGTGGTCATTCACCCAGCAGTAACCTAGTGGTCACCCAGCAGTAACCTAGTGGTCATTCATCCAGCAGTAACCTGTCTACCATAAAGACAGTGACTCTACTCTCTTGTTTTTGAGGGACAAGTCCACTCATGCTTAAAGTCGTTGACGTAACTTCATTACTGTTCTATCACGAAGCAAAACAACTCCGGTAAAAACGTAACCTACATGGTGGATTCCTCCGCAGCTCGTTCCCGTCCGGTTAGATCACAATCCTGCGTCCGGTGAGACTCGCCGCCATGAAGCAAAGTTGTTGTCTGTTCTGGGGAGCGCCGCGGGAGAGAGACTGAGAGTGAGTGAGTGTGTGTGTGTGTGTGTGTGTGTGTGGGCTGAGAGAGACTGTGTGTGTGTGTGTGTGTGTGTGATTTATAAAGAGTTCATCCAGGGGACAGATGACTGGAATGGGAGGTGTGAGATGAGGCAGGTTTATTTACGCTGTTTTCGTCTTCCTCAACTGTCATGATATTGTTTCGCCACTAGATGGAGCCACCCGACCAGCCCTGGGCCTGAGCAGTCTGTTTCCAAGTTAACTTTTATTTGTCACATGCTTACGTAAACAACAGGTTGATTTTATACTCCCCACACCAGCACGACCAGGACACACATGTTGATGTTATACCCCCCACAGCAGCACGACCAGGACACACAGGTTGATGTTATACCCCCCACAGCAGCACGACCAGGACACACAGGTTGATGTTATACCCCCACACCAGCACGACCAGGACACACAGGTTGATGTTATACCCCCACACCAGCACGACCAGGACACACAGGTTGATGTTATACCCCCACACCAGCACGACCAGGACACACAGGTTGATTTTATACCCCCCACACCAGCACGACCAGGACACACAGGTTGATTTTATACCCCCCACACCAGCACGACCAGGACACACAGGTTGATTTTATACCCCCACACTAGCACGACCAGGACACACAGGTTGATTTTATACGCCCCACACCAGCACGACCAGGACACACAGGTTGATTTTATACGGCCCACACCAGCACGACCAGGACACACAGGTTGATTTTATACCCCCCACACCAGCACGACCAGGACACACAGGTTGATTTTTATACCCCCACACCAGCACGACCAGGACACACAGGTTGATTTATACCCCCACACCAGCACGACCAGGACACACAGGTTGATTTTATACCCCCACACCAGCACGACCAGGACAGGTTGATTTTATACCCCCACACCAGCACGACCAGGACACACAGGTTGATTTTATACCCCCAAACCAGCACAACCAGGACAGGTTGATTTTATACCCCCCAAACCAGCACGACCAGGACAGGTTGATTTTATACCCCCCACACCAGCACGACCAGGACACACAGGTTGATGTTATACCCCCAAACCAGCACGACCAGGACACACAGGTTGATTTTATACCCCCACACCAGCACGACCAGGACAGGTTGATATTATACCCCCCACACCAGCACGACCAGGACACACAGGTTGATGTTATACCCCCACACCAGCATGACCAGGACACACAGGTTGATTTTATACCCCCCAAACCAGCACGACCAGGAGTTTATCTACACCAACACGACCAGGACACACAGGTTGATTTTATACCCCCAAACCAGCACGACCAGGACAGGTTGATTTTATACCCCCAAACCAGCACGACCAGGACAGGTTGATTTTATACCCCCACACCAGCACGACCAGGACACACAGGTTGATTTTATACCCCCAAACCAGCACAACCAGGACAGGTTGATTTTATACCCCCCAAACCAGCACGACCAGGACAGGTTGATTTTATACCCCCCAAACCAGCACGACCAGGACAGGTTGATTTTATACCCCCAAACCAGCACGACCAGGACAGGTTGATTTTATACCCCCAAACCAGCACGACCAGGACACACAGGTTGATTTTATACCCCCCAAACCAGCACGACCAGGACAGGTTGATTTTATACCCCCACACTAGCACGACCAGGAAATACAGGTTGATTTTATACCCCCACACCAGCACGACCAGGACACACAGGCTGATTTTATACCCCCACACCAGCACGACCAGGACACACAGGTTGATGTTATACCCCCCACACCAGCACGACCAGGACACACAGGTTGATTTTATACCCCCACACCAGTACGACCAGGACACACAGGTTGATTTTATACCCCCACACCAGCACGACCAGGAAACACAGGTTGATTTTATACCCCCCACACCAGCACGACCAGGACATACAGGTTGATTTTATACCCCCCACACCAGCACGACCAGGACACACAGGTTGATTTAATACTCCCCACAGCAGCACGACCAGGACACACAGGTTGATTTATACCCCCACACCAGCACGACCAGGACACACAGGTTGATTTTATACCCCCACACCAGCACGACCAGGACAGGTTGATTTTATACCCCCCACACCAGCACGACCAGGACACACAGGTTGATTTTATACCCCCAAACCAGCACAACCAGGACAGGTTGATTTTATACCCCCCAAACCAGCACGACCAGGACAGGTTGATTTTATACCCCCACACCAGCACGACCAGGACACACAGGTTGATGTTATACCCCCCCACACCAGCATGACCAGGACACACAGGTTGATTTTATACCCCCACACCAGCACGACCAGGACAGGTTGATTTTATACCCCCACACCAGCACGACCAGGACACACAGGTTGATGTTATACCCCCACACCAGCATGACCAGGACACACAGGTTGATTTTATACCCCCCAAACCAGCACGACCAGGACAGGTTGATTTTATACCCCCACACCAGCACGACCAGGACACACAGGTTGATTTTATACCCCCCCAAACCAGCACGACCAGGACAGGTTGATTTTATACCCCCCCAAACCAGCACGACCAGGACAGGTTGATTTTATACCCCCCACACCAGCACGACCAGGACACACAGGTTGATTTTATACCCCCCAAACCAGCACAACCAGGACAGGTTGATTTTTATACCCCCAAACCAGCACGACCAGGACAGGTTGATTTTATACCCCCAAACCAGCACGACCAGGACAGGTTGATTTTATACCCCCAAACCAGCACGACCAGGACAGGTTGATTTTATACCCCCAAACCAGCACGACCAGGACACACAGGTTGATTTTATACCCCCCAAACCAGCACGACCAGGACAGGTTGATTTTATACCCCCCCACAGCACACGACCAGGACACACAGGTTGATTTTTATACCCCCAAACCAGCACAACCAGGACAGGTTGATTTTATACCCCCAAACCAGCACGACCAGGACAGGTTGATTTTATACCCCCACACCATCACGACCAGGAAACACAGGTTGATTTTATACCCCCCAAACCAGCACGACCACGACAGGTTGATTTTATACCCCCCAAACCAGCACGACCAGGACAGGTTGATTTTATACCCCCCAAACCAGCACGACCAGGACACACAGGTTGATTTTATACCCCCCACACCAGCACGACCAGGAAACACAGGTTGATTTTATACCCCCACACCAGCACGACCAGGACACACAGGTTGATTTTATACCCCCACACCAGCACGACCAGGAAACACAGGTTGATTTTATACCCCCAAACCAGCACGACCAGGACAGGTTGATTTTATACCCCCCCACACCAGCACGACCAGGACACACAGGTTCATGTTATACCCCCACACCAGCATGACCAGGACACACAGGTTGATTTTATACCCCCACACCAGCACGACCAGGACAGGTTGATTTTATACCCCCCCACACCAGCACGACCAGGACACACAGGTTGATGTTATACCCCCACACCAGCATGACCAGGACACACAGGTTGATTTTATACCCCCCAAACCAGCACGACCAGGACAGGTTGATTTTATACCCCCACACCAGCACGACCAGGACACACAGGTTGATTTTATACCCCCCAAACCAGCACGACCAGGACAGGTTGATTTTATACCCCCCAAACCAGCACGACCAGGACAGGTTGATTTTATACCCCCACACCAGCACGACCAGGACACACAGGTTGATTTTATACCCCCAAACCAGCACAACCAGGACAGGTTGATTTTATACCCCCAAACCAGCACGACCAGGACAGGTTGATTTTACACTCCCCAAACCAGCACGACCAGGACAGGTTGATTTTATACCCTCCAAACCAGCACGGCCAGGACAGGTTGATTTTATACCCCCAAACCAGCACGACCAGGACACACAGGTTGATTTTATACCCCCCAAACCAGCACGACCAGGACACAGGTTGATTTTATACCCCCACACCAGCACGACCAGGACACACAGGTTGATTTTTATACCCCCAAACCAGCACAACCAGGACAGGTTGATTTTATACCCCCAAACCAGCACGACCAGGACAGGTTGATTTTATACCCCCACACCAGCACGACCAGGAAACACAGGTTGATTTTATACCCCCAAACCAGCACGACCACGACAGGTTGATTTTATACCCCCAAACCAGCACGACCAGGACAGGTTGATTTTATACCCCCAAACCAGCACGACCAGGACACACAGGTTGATTTTATACCCCCAAACCAGCACGACCAGGACAGGTTGATTTTATACCCCCCACACCAGCACGACCAGGACACACAGGTTGATTTTTATACCCCCCAAACCAGCACAACCAGGACAGGTTGATTTTATACCCCCAAACCAGCACGACCAGGACAGGTTGATTTTATACCCCCACACCAGCACGACCAGGACACACAGGTTGATTTTATACCCCCACACCAGCACGACCAGGACACACAGGTTGATTTTATACCCCCAAACCAGCACGACCAGGACAGGTTGATTTTATACCCCCAAACCAGCACGACCAGGACAGGTTGATTTTATACCCCCACACCAGCACGACCAGGACACACAGGTTGATTTTATACCCCCCAAACCAGCACGACCAGGACAGGTTGATTTTATACCCCCAAACCAGCACGACCAGGACAGGTTGATTTTATACCCCCCACACCAGCACGACCAGGACACACAGGTTGATTTTTATACCCCCCAAACCAGCACAACCAGGACAGGTTGATTTTATACCCCCAAACCAGCACGACCAGGACAGGTTGATTTTATACCCCCACACCAGCACGACCAGGACACACAGGTTGATTTTATACCCCCACACCAGCACGACCAGGACACACAGGTTGATTTTATACCCCCCAAACCAGCACGACCAGGACAGGTTGATTTTATACCCCCCACACCAGCACGACCAGGACACACAGGTTGATTTTATACCCCCAAACCAGCACGACCAGGACAGGTTGATTTTATACCCCCAAACCAGCACGACCAGGACAGGTTGATTTTATACCCCCAAACCAGCACGACCAGGACAGGTTGATTTTATACCCCCCAAACCAGCACGACCAGGACAGGTTGATTTTATACCCCCCACACCAGCACGACCAGGACACACAGGTTGATTTTTATACCCCCCAAACAAGCACAACCAGGACAGGTTGATTTTATACCCCCAAACCAGCACGACCAGGACAGGTTGATTTTATACCCCCACACCAGCACGACCAGGACACACAGGTTGATTTTATACCCCCACACCAGCACGACCAGGACACACAGGTTGATTTTATACCCCCAAACCAGCACGACCAGGACAGGTTGATTTTATACCCCCCAAACCAGCACGACCAGGACAGGTTGATTTTATACCCCCAAACCAGCACGACCAGGACAGGTTGATTTTATACCCCCAAACCAGCACGACCAGGACAGGTTGATTTTATACCCCCAAACCAGCACGACCAGGACAGGTTGATTTTATACCCCCAAACCAGCACGACCAGGACACACAGGTTGATTTTATACCCCCAAACCAGCACGACCAGGACAGGTTGATTTTATACCCCCAAACCAGCACGACCAGGACACACAGGTTGATTTTTATACCCCCCACACCAGCACGACCAGGACACACAGGTTGATTTTTATACCCCCCAAACCAGCACAACCAGGACAGGTTGATTTTATACCCCCCAAACCAGCACGACCAGGACAGGTTGATTTTATACCCCCACACCAGCACGACCAGGAAACACAGGTTGATTTTATACCCCCAAACCAGCACGACCACGACAGGTTGATTTTATACCCCCCAAACCAGCACGACCAGGACAGGTTGATTTTATACCCCCAAACCAGCACGACCAGGACACACAGGTTGATTTTATACCCCCCCAAACCAGCACGACCAGGACAGGTTGATTTTATACCCCCACACCAGCACGACCAGGACACACAGGTTGATTTTTATACCCCCAAACCAGCACAACCAGGACAGGTTGATTTTATACCCCCCAAACCAGCACGACCAGGACAGGTTGATTTTATACCCCCACACCAGCACGACCAGGACACACAGGTTGATTTTATACCCCCACACCAGCACGACCAGGACACACAGGTTGATTTTATACCCCCAAACCAGCACGACCAGGACAGGTTGATTTTATACCCCCAAACCAGCACGACCAGGACAGGTTGATTTTATACCCCCACACCAGCACGACCAGGACACACAGGTTGATTTTATACCCCCCAAACCAGCACGACCAGGACAGGTTGATTTTATACCCCCAAACCAGCACGACCAGGACAGGTTGATTTTATACCCCCCACACCAGCACGACCAGGACACACAGGTTGATTTTTATACCCCCAAACCAGCACAACCAGGACAGGTTGATTTTATACCCCCAAACCAGCACGACCAGGACAGGTTGATTTTATACCCCCACACCAGCACGACCAGGACACACAGGTTGATTTTATACCCCCACACCAGCACGACCAGGACACACAGGTTGATTTTATACCCCCCAAACCAGCACGACCAGGACAGGTTGATTTTATACCCCCACACCAGCACGACCAGGACACACAGGTTGATTTTATACCCCCCCAAACCAGCACGACCAGGACAGGTTGATTTTATACCCCCCAAACCAGCACGACCAGGACAGGTTGATTTTATACCCCCCAAACCAGCACGACCAGGACAGGTTGATTTTATACCCCCAAACCAGCACGACCAGGACAGGTTGATTTTATACCCCCACACCAGCACGACCAGGACACACAGGTTGATTTTTATACCCCCAAACCAGCACAACCAGGACAGGTTGATTTTATACCCCCAAACCAGCACGACCAGGACAGGTTGATTTTATACCCCCACACCAGCACGACCAGGACACACAGGTTGATTTTATACCCCCACACCAGCACGACCAGGACACACAGGTTGATTTTATACCCCCCAAACCAGCACGACCAGGACAGGTTGATTTTATACCCCCACACCAGCACGACCAGGACACACAGGTTGATTTTATACCCCCAAACCAGCACGACCAGGACAGGTTGATTTTATACCCCCAAACCAGCACGACCAGGACAGGTTGATTTTATACCCCCCAAACCAGCACGACCAGGACAGGTTGATTTTATACCCCCCAAACCAGCACGACCAGGACAGGTTGATTTTATACCCCCAAACCAGCACAACCAGGAAACAGGTTGATTTTATACCCCCCAAACCAGCACGACCAGGACACACAGGTTGATTTTATACCCCCCCAAACCAGCACGACCAGGACAGGTTGATTTTATACCCCCCAAACCAGCACGACCAGGACAGGTTGATTTTATACCCCCACACCAGCACGACCAGGACACACAGGTTGATTTTATACCCCCCAAACCAGCACGACCAGGACAGGTTGATTTTATACCCCCCACACCAGCACGACCAGGACACACAGGTTGATTTTATACCCCCAAACCAGCACGACCAGGACAGGTTGATTTTATACCCCCACACCAGCACGACCAGGACACACAGGTTGATTTTATACCCCCCAAACCAGCACGACCAGGACATTGATCCGTCTATTGTTATTGTTGTTATTGTTGTTGTTATTGTTGTTGTTATTATTGTTGTTGTTGTTGTTTACATAGTTTCTACTTGTTTATTCCCCTATTTGGCCCTCTCTATTCTATTTTTATTCCCTGGATCCCGACTCTAACCCTTAGTTCCTAATTCCTAATCCCAGGTCCTATACCTTTATTTAGCCCCCAGACCGTAATACCGAACCCTAACCCCTAGTCCCGACATCCTAAATCCCAGTCCCTATATCTTCCTTATCCCCCCGGTAGGTAGTAGATACAGGAGAAGTCGGAGGTTTACATCCACTCAGGTTGGATTCATTAAAACTCGTTTTTTCAACCACTCCACAAATTTCTTGTTAAACAAACTCTAGTTTTGGCAAGTCGGTTAGGACATCTACTTTGTGCATGACACAAGTCATTTTTCCAACAATTGTTTACGGACAGATTATTTCACTTATAATTCACTGTATCACAATTCCAGTGGGTCAGAAGTTTACATGCACTAACTTTGACTGGTGCCTTTAAACAGCTTGGAAAATTCCAGAAAGTTATGTCATGGCTTTAGAAGCTTCTGATAGGCTAATTGACATCATTTGAGTCAATTGGAGGTGTACCTGTGGATGTATTTCAAGGCCTACCTTCAAACTCAGCACCTCTTTACTTGACATCAAGGGAAAATCTATAGAAATCAGCCAAGACCTCAGAAAAGAATGGTAGACCTCCACAAGTCTGGTTCGTCCTTGGGAGCAATTTCCAAACGCCAGAAGGTACCACGTTCATCTGTACAAACAATAGTACGCAAGTATAAACACCAAGGGACCATGCAGCCGTCATAACGCTCAGGAAGGAGACGCGTTCTGTCTCCTAGAGATGAACGTACTTTGGTGCGAAAAGTGCAAATCAATCCCAGAACAACAGCAAAGGACCTTGTGAAGATGCTGGAGGAAACAGGTACAAAAGTATCTATATCCACAGTAAAACGAGTCCTATATCGACATAACCTGAAAGGCCGCTCAGCAAGGAAGAAGCCACTGCTCCAAAACCGCCATAAAAAAGCCAGACTACGGTTTGCAACGGCACATGGGGACAAAGATCGTACTTTTTTGGAGAAATATACTCTGGTCTGATGAAACAAAAATAGAACTGTTTGGCCATAATGACCATCGTTATGTTTGGAGGAAAAAGGGGGAGGCTTGCAAGCCGAAGATCACCATCCCAACCGTGAAGCACGGGGGTGGCAGCATCATGTTGTGGGGGTGCTTTGCTGTAGGAGGTACTGGTGCACTTCACAAAATAGATGGCATCATGAGGTAGGAAAATGATGTGGATATATTGAAGCAACATCTCAAGACATCAGTCAGGAAGTTAAAGCTTGGTCACAAATGGGTCTTCCAAATGGACAATGACCCCAAGCATACTTCCAAAGTTGTGGCAAAATGGCTTAAGGACAACAAAGTCAAGGTATTGGAGTGGCCATCACAAAGCCCTGATCTCAATACCATAGACAATTTGTGGGCAGAACTGAAAAAGCGTGTGCGAGCAAGGAGGCCTACAAACCTGACTCAGTTACACCAGCTCTGTCAGGAGGAATGGGCCAAAATTCACCCAACTTATTGTGGGAAGCTCGTGGAAGGCTACCCAAAACGTTTGACCCAAGTTAAACAATTTGAAGGCAATGCTACCAAATACTAATTAAGTTGTATGTAAACTTCTGACCCACTGGGAATGTGATGAAAGAAATAAAAGCTGAAATAAATCATTCTCTCTACTATTATTCTGACATTTCACATTCTTAAAATAAAGTGGTGATCCTAACTGACCTAAGACAGGGAATTTTTACTAGGATTAAATGTCAGGAATTGTGATAAACTGAGTTTAAATGTATTTGGCTAAGGTGTATGTAAACTTCCGACTTCAACTGTATGTAAGGGATAAATGCCGACGTTCAGAACATTACCTTGGAAATACTGGACGACGCAGTCCCCCTTGTTCCTCTGCGGAGTTCATTTTTCCAAGGTAATATACAGACAGAGGCGTTTATTAACCCGCTTTTAACACAGTTGCCAAAGAGAACAATACTAAATCACACATTTACCGGAAGAAATAATAATAATATATATATATATATCTTATTGTGCCAAGCTGTCATCAAATATAAAATATATTTTGATTTGTTTAACACAACACAGACCTCTCTATTCCCACACAACACAGACCGCTCTATTCCCACACAACACAGACCGCTCTATTCCCACACAACACAGACCTCTCTATTCCCACACAACACAGACCTCTCTATTCCCACACAACACAGACCTCTCTATTCCCACACAACACAGACCTCACTATTCCCACACAACACAGACCTCTCTATTCCCACACAACACAGACCTCTCTATTCCCACACAACACAGACCTCTCTATTCCCACACCACACAGACCTCCCAAACCCCACACAACACAGACCTCTCTATTCCCACACAACACAGACCTCTCTATTCCCACACAACACAGACCTCTCTATTCCCACACCATAATAATATTGCCGGTTTGGTTTTCACAGATATTTCACAAGGTGTTCATTGTTGTAAATTGTAACATGTCCCTTATTAATGGTATGTCGGTTCAACATTAATCGTTGCTGTATCCTATTACCTGCAGTAGGTACATATATATCCAACCACAAGGGGGTAGTGATGAGCTATGTGAATCCTAATAGAGGACGACTGAAATTATATGATTAGACAAGACCAGGGGAGGGAAGCTGGAGATAAAAACATGGCAGACAAGTTTCAGAGGGAAGCTGGAGATAAAAACATGGCAGACAAGTTTCAGAGGGAAGCTGGAGATAAAAACATGCCAGACAAGTTTCAGAGGGAAGCTGGAGATAAAAACATGGCAGACAAGTTTCAGAGGGAAGCTGGAGATAAAAACATGCCAGACAAGCCAGTGTATGAATCAGAGGGAGGTGTAATGGCTCAAGAAAACCAAGATGCAGCGGAGGTTGTGGATTCATTATAAATATTTAATAAAATGAACCACTAATAACAAAACATCAAACAGCAACGATAGCTAACAGTCCTGTCTGGTCAAAACGAACGAGACAGAAAACAATCCCCCACCAAAACCCAAAGGAAAAAACCTGCTCCTTATGTGTGACTCCCAATCAGCAACAACGAACTTCAGCTGTGCCTGATTGGGAGCCACACACGGCCCAAAACAAAGAAATACAAAAAACATAGAAAAAGAACCTAGAACGCCCACCCAATGTAACACCCTGGCCTAACCAAAATACAGAACAAACCCCCTCTCTATGGCCAGGGGGTTACAGGAGGGAGAGTGCAGTTGGCCTGCTGACTGCAGGAGTGTCCATCAGAGCTAAAACAGAGGAATATTTCTGTTTGTCATGTAAAGCCCTTTTGTGGGGAAAGAATTATGGGGTTGAGCCCCTGGCTGAGCCCCTGGCCCTGGCTGAGCCCCTGGCCCTGGCTGAGCCCCTGGTCCTGGCTGAGCCCCTGGCCCTGGCTGAGCCCCTGCCACTGGCTGAGCCCCTGGCCCTGGCTGAGCCCCTGACCCTGGCTGAGCCCCTGGTCCTGGCTGAGCCCCTGGCCCTGGCTAAGCCCCTGCCACTGGCTGAGCCCCTGGCCCTGGCTGAGCCCCTGACCCTGGCTGAGCCCCTGGTCCTGGCTGAGCCCCTGGCCCTGGCTGAGCCCCTGACCCTGGCTGAGCCCCTGGTCCTGGCTGAGCCCCTGGTCCTGGCTGAGCCCCGGGCCCTGGCTGAGCCCCTGACCCTGGCTGAGCCCCTGGTCCTGGCTGAGCCCCTGGTCCTGGCTGAGCCCCGGGCCCTGGCTGAGCCCCTGGGCCCAGCCTGCCACATTGTGTCAAGAAGCAGTGTGGCTTAACCTTCGCCTCTCCCGAGTCCGTACGGGAGTTGCAGCGATGAGACAAGACTGTAACTGTCACACCCTGATCTGTTTCACCCTGATCTGTTTCACCCTGGTCTGTTTCACCCTGGTCTGTTTCACCCTGGTCTGTTTCACCCTGATCTGTTTCACCCTGATCTGTTTCACCCTGATCTGTTTCACCCTGGTCTGTTTCACCCTGGTCTGTTTCACCCTGATCTGTTTCACCCTGGTCTGTTTCACCCTGATCTGTTTCACCCTGGTCTGTTTCACCCTGGTCTGTTTCACCCTGATCTGTTTCACCCTGGTCTGTTTCACCCTGATCTGTTTCACCCTGATCTGTTTCACCCTGGTCTGTTACACCCTGATCTGTTTCACACTGATCTGTTTCACCCTGATCTGTTTCACCCTGATCTGTTACACCCTGGTCTGTCTCACCCTGATCTGTCACACCCTGGTCTGTTTCACCCTGATCTGTTTCACCCTGGTCTGTTTCACCCTGATCTGTTACACCCTGATCTGTTTCACACTGATCTGTTTCACCCTGATCTGTTTCACCCTGGTCTGTCACACCCTGATCTGTTTCACCCTGGTCTGTTTCACCCTGATCTGTTTCACCCTGGTCTGTTTCACCCTGATCTGTTTCACCCTGATCTGTTTCATCCTGATCTGTTTCACCCTGATCTGTTTCACCCTGGTCTGTTTCACCCTGATCTGTTTCATCCTGATCTGTTTCACCCTGGTCTGTTTCACCCTGATCTGTTTCACCCTGATCTGTTTCACCCTGATCTCTTTCACCCTGATCTGTTTCACCAGTTCCTGTGATTGTCTCCACCCCCTCCAGGTCTTATTTTCCCCAGTGTATTTATCCCTGTGTTTCCTGTCTCTCTGTCTCAGTGTATTTATCCCTGTGTTTCCTGTCTCTCTGTGCCAGTGTATTTATCCCTGTGTTTCCTGGAGCTGGAGAACTGGCTGAGAGCGGAGCTGGAGAACTGGCTGAGAGCAGAGCTGGAGAACTGGCTGAGAGTGGTTGACCAGTCAGGAGCTGGAGAACTGGCTGAGAGGGGTTGACTGGTCAGGACTGCCCGACAAGTCTAAGGCGTGGATGTATCCGCAAGGCATCCTCCCGAGGATACTCTGACCTCTGCTCATCTACGAAGTCCGTTTCTCCACATTGGAGAACTTGGAGAGTGGTCAATACAGGGAGTAGAGCGACCCAAAGGTGACCCAAGGGGTGATAGTGGTCAATACAGGAAGTAGAGCGACCCAAAGGTGACCCAAGGGGTGATAGTGGTCAAGACCGTGAGTAGAGCGACCCAAAGGTGACCCAAGGGGTGATAGTGGTCAAGACCGTGAGTAGAGCGACCCAAAGGTGACCCAAGAGGTGATAGTGGTCAATACAGGAAGTAGAGCGACCCAAAGGTGACCCAAGGGGTGATAGTGGTCAATACAGGAAGTAGAGCGACCCAAAGGTGACCCAAGGGGTGATAGTGGTCAAGCCCGGGAGGAAATGGAGAGCAGAGGAGGCCGTGCTGCAGGCTGAGTCTTGGCTGTGCCACAGTATCCTGGTGGGAGCAGTGACCCGGCGAAAAGATGGTCTGAGAACCTTGTTCCAACCCCCTGGTACGACACTGTCAAGGGGAAGGAGAGACGCAGGCTTGGTCAGGAGGTGGTGAGAGCAGCTGTGGAAGATGAGAGGTCCAGCAGAGCAGTGGGAATGAGACAGCAAGTTGCCTGGACGAGGTGAGAGCACACAAAGGACAGGAAAGTATTGTGGACTGACCTCTGGCAGGCAGAACCACACTGCATTAAGTTCCCGATCCAGGCGGTGAACAGGAAAGTCTTGTGGACTGACCTCTGGCAGGTCAGAACCACACTGCATTAAGTTCCCGATCCAGGCGGTGAACAGGAAAGTCTTGTGGACTGACCTCTGCCAGGTCAGAACCACACTGCATTAAGTTCCTGATCCAGGCGGTGTATGATGTTCTACCCAGCTCACCAAACCTGTTCTGCTGGGGGGCAAAGTGGAAACTCCTGCATGCCCACTATGGTCCAAGAGAGGGACACTGGAGCACATCCTGAACTGCTGTCCTAAAGCTCTGAGAGGGGGCCGTTATCGCTGGTACCATTACTACCTTCTCAAGACCATTCAGAAGCAATCTGTAACGGATGCTCATTTTAACGTTTATTTTGTATAAACTTGAACACGTGTAACAAAAACAAGAAAAGGAATGACAGCTAATCAGTTTTGCAGGCTAACCCTAGCAGTGCAAAAACAACTTCCTACAAAGGGACAGGTGAAAAACAGGGCTACGTAAGTATGACTCCAAACCAGGCCAACACAAAGAAATACACAACGTAGACAGATCCTAGAAATATGAAACATAGAACATAACCAAAAACCCCGGAATACTCTAAACAAACACCCCTCTTACATAAACACATATACTAACGAACCCCGAACCACATAAAACAAACACCCCTCTTACATAAACACATATACTAACAAACCCCGAACCACATAAAACAAACACCCCTCTTACATAATAACTAACAACAAACCCGAACCATAAAACAAACACCCCTCTTACATAATAACATAACCCAACAAACCCCGAACCACATAAAACAAACACCCCCCCCTGCCACGTCCTGACCAAACTACAATAACCAATAACCCCTTTATACTGGTCAGGACGTGATACAATCTGCACAGGAATCAGCAAGAGGAAGCGAGCTCAGCCCACCTGTCAGAAGATCACTTTCATTCGAGCTGGAGAAACCAGGCTCAAAAATCCAAACCTCCAGCTGGGATCCTAGCTACTGCTCAGCACTGGCAGCTGACAGCAGACCCGGAGAAGCAGCTGAAGTTCCAGCAGCACACGGTCAAGACAACCCTGAGACCAGACATCACCCCTGGTCTCAGAGTTCACAAAGACCATCATTATTCTGGAGCTGACAGTCCCTTCTGAAGATATGTCTGAGACCAGACATCACCCCTGGTCTCAGAGTTCACAAAGACCATCATTATTCTGGAGCTGACAGTCCCTTCTGAAGATCGTCTGAGACCAGACATCACCCCTGGTCTCAGAGTTCACAAAGACCATCATTATTCTGGAGCTGACAGTCCCTTCTGAAGATCGTCTTGAGGGGAGCGTACAGGAGGAAGAGGACCAAGTACGAAGGACTGGTCATCAACTGCCGGAAGCAGGATTGGAAGGTTAGGTGTATTTTTTTAAATGTATTTTTCTGTTATTTTACCAGGTAAGTTGACTGAGAACACATTGTCATTTACAGCAACAACTTGGGGAATAGTTACAGGGGAGAGGAAGGGGATGAAAGAGCCAATTGGAAACTGGGGATGATTAGATGACCGTGATGGTTTGAGGGACAGATTGGGAATTTAGCCAGGACACCAGGGTTAACACCCTGACTCTTACAATATGTGACATGGGATCTTTAGTGACCACAGAGAGTCAGGACACCCGTTTAACATCCCATCCGAAAGACAGCACCCTACAAAGGGCAATGTCCCCAATCACTGCCCTGGGGCATTGGGATATTTTATTAGACCAGAGGAAAGAGTACCTCCTACTGGCCAACCAACACCACTTCCAGCAGCATCTGGTCTCCCATCCAGGGACTGACCAGGACCAACCCTGCTTAGCTTCAGAAGCAAGCCAGCAGTGGTATGCAGAGTGGTCTGCCTATCGAGGTAGGCTACAGCGGTTTCGCTGGGCGATCCCTCTACAGAGCCTACAGCACACTGGGCATCAATGGAGCGAAGAGGAGGAGAGCCATCAGCAACACCATCGAGGCGGCTGAAAAAGCCTCAAGATGGCCCTGGATCAAGAGAAGAGATCCATGGGGGAGCAGCATAATGCCACCTGGACACAAGTCGGTGTCTGATCGACCTCGGGTGGGTCACCTGGGCGAGGGCGTCTGATCGACCTCGGGTGGGTCACCTGGGCGAGGGCGTCTGATCGACCTCGGGTGGGTCACCTGGGCGAGGGCGTCTGATCGACCACGGGTGGGTCACCTGGGCGAGGGCGTCTGATCAACCTCGGGTGGGTCACCTGGGCG
>NW_025548522.1:25000-30000 GCF_905237065.1 Salmo salar
CTAGGTCTGGAGATAACACGCTATGGCATGCTAGGTCTGGAGATAACACGCTATGGCATGCTAGGTCTGGAGATAACGCGGTATGGCATGCTAGGTCTGGAGATAACGCGGTATGGCATGCTAGGTCTGGAGAAACACGCTATGGCATGCTAGGTCTGGAGATAACGCGGTATGGCATGCTAGGTCTGGAGATAACACGCTATGGCATGCTAGGTCTGGAGATAACACGCTATGGCATGCTAGCTCTGGAGATAACACGCTATGGCATGCTAGGTCCGGAGATAACACGCTATGGCATGCTAGGTCTGGAGATAACACGCTATGGCATGCTAGGTCTGGAGATAACGCGCTATGGCATGCTAGGTCTGGAGATAACGCGGTATGGCATGCTAGGTCTGGAGATAACACGGTATGGCATGCTAGCTCTGGAGATAACGCGGTATGGTATGCTAGGTCTGGAGATAACGCGGTATGGCATGCTAGGTCTGGAGATAACACGCTATGGCATGCTAGGTCTGGAGATAACGCGGTATGGCATGCTAGGTCTGGAGATAACGCGGTATGGCATGCTAGGTCTGGAGATAACACGCTATGGTATGCTAGGTCTGGAGATAACGCGCTATGGCATGCTAGGTCTGGAGATAACGCGGTATGGCATGCTAGGTCTGGAGATAACGCGGTATGGCATGCTAGCTCTGGAGATAACGCGGTATGGCATGCTAGGTCTGGAGATAACGCGGTATGGCATGCTAGGTCTGGAGATAACACACTATGGCATGCTAGGTCTGGAGATAACGCGGTATGGCATGCTAGGTCTGGAGATAACACGGTATGGCATGCTAGGTCTGGAGATAACACGGTATGGCATGCTAGGTCTGGAGATAACACGCTATGGCATGCTAGGTCTGGAGATAACGCGGTATGGCATGCTAGGTCTGGAGATAACACGCTATGGCATGCTAGGTCTGGAGATAACGCGGTATGGCATGCTAGGTCTGGAGATAACGCGGTATGGCATGCTAGCTCTGGAGATAACGCGGTATGGCATGCTAGGTCTGAAGATAACGCGGTATGGCATGCTAGGTCTGGAGATAACGCGGTATGGCATGCTAGGTCTGGAGATAACGCGGTATGGCATGCTAGGTCTGGAGATAACGCGGTATGGCATGCTAGGTCTGGAGATAACACGGTATGGCATGCTAGGTCTGGAGATAACGCGCTATGGCATGCTAGGTCGGGAGATAACGCGGTATGGCATGCTAGGTCTGGAGATAACGCGCTATGGCATGCTAGGTCGGGAGATAACGCGGTATGGCATGCTAGGTCTGGAGATAACACGCTATGGCATGCTAGGTCTGGAGATAACGCGCTATGGCATGCTAGCTCTGGAGATAACGCGCTATGGCATGCTAGGTCTGGAGATAACGCGGTATGGCATGCTAGGTCTGGAGATAACACGGTATGGCATGCTAGGTCTGGAGATAACACGCTATGGCATGCTAGGTCTGGAGATAACACGCTATGGCATGCTAGGTCTGGAGATAACGCGGTATGGCATGCTAGGTCTGGAGATAACGCGGTATGGCATGCTAGGTCTGGAGATAACGCGGTATGGCATGCTAGGTCTGGAGATAACGCGGTATGGCATGCTAGGTCTGGAGATAACGCGGTATGGCATGCTAGGTCTGGAGATAACGCGGTATGGCATGCTAGGTCTGGAGATAACACGCTATGGCATGCTAGGTCTGGAGATAACGCGGTATGGCATGCTAGGTCTGGAGATAACGCGGTATGGCATGCTAGGTCTGGAGATAACGCGGTATGGCATGCTAGGTCTGGAGATAACACGGTATGGCATGCTAGGTCTGGAGATAACGCGGTATGGCATGCTAGGTCGGGAGATAACGCGGTATGGCATGCTAGGTCTGGAGATAACGCGGTATGGCATGCTAGGTCTGGAGATAACGCGGTATGGCATGCTAGGTCTGGAGATAACGCGGTATGGCATGCTAGCTCTGGAGATAACGCGCTATGGCATGCTAGCTCTGGAGATAACACGCTATGGCATGCTAGGTCTGGAGATAACGCGGTATGGCATGCTAGGTCTGGAGATAACACGCTATGGCATGCTAGGTCTGGAGATAACACGGTATGGCATGCTAGGTCTGGAGATAACACGCTATGGCATGCTAGGTCTGGAGATAACGCGGTATGGCATGCTAGGTCTGGAGATAACACGGTATGGCATGCTAGGTCTGGAGATAACGCGGTATAGCATGCTAGGTCTGGAGATAACGCGGTATGGCATGCTAGGTCTGGAGATAACACGGTATGGCATGCTAGCTCTGGAGATAACGTGGTATGGCATGCTAGGTCTGGGTTCTGTAATGTTTCTCCGGGATAAATTGGGTCATTCGACTGTGAGGCTGTGTGGGAGGAGGGAGGGGGGCTCTCTGTGATTCCAGCATCACTAGACTGACATCATCCTCGAGCAGGGTAGAACGGAAGGATACAGCTTCTGGTATCATATATATATATCACAACTATAGGTTCATGATACAATGTATCCAGTCCTGAAACAGCTTCTACTATCATATATATATATCACAACTATAGGTTTATGATACAATGTATCCAGTCCTGAAACAGCTTCTGGTATCATATATATATATATATATATATATATATATATATATATCACAACTATAGGTTTATGATACAATGTATCCAGTCCTGAAACAGCTTCTAGTATCATATATATATCACAACTATAGGTTTATGATACAATGTATCCAGTCCTGAAACAGCTTCTGGTATCATATATATATATATCACAACTATAGGTTTATGATACAATGTATCCAGTCCTGAAACAGCTTCTGGTATCATATATATATATATATATATATATATATCACAACTATAGGTTTATGATACAATGTATCCAGTCCTGAAACAGGTTGCATTCCGATCCCGCCTGTCTGTCTAGAATGAGATTCCCGTTCCGTCCAGACTGAATCGGGCCTGGACTCGCCACTACATCATGTCCAAACAGACAACAGGATGGGTAGATGATGCTGCAGGCCCGAGGTTACGGAATAACAGCAGGGCTTCTCACACAGAACAGGGCTTCTCAGGGGCTTCTCACACAGAACAGGGCCTCTCAGGGCTTCTCACACAGAACAGGGCTTCTCAGGGCTTCTCACACAGAACAGGGCTCTCAGGGCTGCTCAGGGCTTCTCACACAGAACAGGGCTTCGCAGGGCTTCTCACACAGAACAGGGCTTCTCAGGGCTTCTCAGGGCTTCTCACACAGAACAGGGCTTCTCAGGGCTTCTCACACAGAACAGGGCTCTCAGGGCTCTCAGGGCTTCTCACACAGAACAGGGCTTCTCAGGGCTTCTCACACAGAACAGGGCTTCTCAGGGCTTCTCACACAGAACAGGGCTTCTCAGGGCTTCTCACACAGAACAGGGCTTCTCAGGGCTTCTCACACAGAACAGGGCTTCTCAGGGATTCTCACACAGAACAGGGCTTCTCAGGGCTTCTCACACAGAACAGGGCTTCTCAGGGCTTCTCACACAGAACAGGGCTTCTCAGGGCTTCTCAGGGCTTCTCACACAGAACAGGGCTTCTCAGGGCTTCTCACACAGAACACATTGATAACATCCTAGGCTCTTTTCTGTTTTTTAAACCATGTAGGCTATGAAATATATATGGTTAATGTGCCTCAAGAAATGGAATCAACATTAATTTGAGCGGGAAGACAAGACGTATTTTCACCAGTATCCTGATAGAAGTTCTCTGTGTAAAATACATTGTGTGTTTTGTGTTTGTCGCCAGGGTTGTGGAGTAAAGGGTTAGATGCTTTCTAGGTCCCGACCGTGCAGTAAATATCTAACAAGTAATCTACCAATTCCACAACAACTACCTAATACACACACACACACACACAAATCTAAAGAGATGGAATAGGAATATGTACATATAAATATATGGATGAGCGATGGCCGAACGGCATAGGCAGGATGCAGTAGATGGTACAGAGTACAGTATGAGATGAGCGATGTAGGGTATGTAAACATTGTATAAAGTGGCATTGTTTAAAGTGGCTAGTGATACATTACATCAAGATGGCAAGATGCAGTAGATGGTACAGAGTACAGTATATACATATGAGATGAGTGATGAAGGGTATGTAAACATTGTATAAAGTGGCATTGTTTAAAGTGGCTAGTGATACATTACGTCAGGATGGTATAGATGCAGTAGATGGTATAAAATAGAGTATATACATATGAGATGAGTAATGTAGGGTATGTAAACATTATATGAAGTGACTAGTGATCCATTTATTAAAGTGGCCAATGATTTCAAGTCTGTATGTTGACAGCAGCCTCTCAATGTTAGTGATGGCTGTTTATTAACAGGCTGATAGCCTTGAGATAGAAGCTGTTTTTCAGCCTCTCTGTCCCAGTGATGGCTGTTTATTAACAGGCTGATGGCCTTGCGATAGAAGCTGTTTTTCAGTCTCTCTGTCCCAGTGATGGCTGTTTATTAACAGGCTGATGGCCTTGAGATAGAAGCTGTTTTTCAGTCTCTCTGTCCCAGTGATGGCTGTTTATTAACAGGCTGATGGCCTTGAGATAGAAGCTGTTTTTCAGTCTCTCGGTCCCAGCTTTGATGCACCTGTACTGACCTCGCCTTCTGGATGATAGCGGGGTGAACAGGCAGTGGCTCGGGTGGTGTAGGTGTCCTGGAGGGCAGGTAGTTTGCCCCCCGGTGATGCGGTCTGCAGACCCTCACTACCCTCTGGAGAGCCTTGTGGTTGAGGGTGGAGGGTGATGCAGACCCTCACTACCCTCTGGAGAGCCTTGTGGTTGAGGGTGGAGGGTGATGCAGACCCTCACTACCCTCTGGAGAGCCTTGTGGTTGAGGGTGGAGGGTGATGCAGACCCTCACTACCCTCTGGAGAGACTTGTGGTTGAGGGTGGAGGGTG
>NW_025548522.1:35000-62500 GCF_905237065.1 Salmo salar
ATCAGTAACGAGGTGTTGTATTGGTCCAGCCATCAGTAACGAGGTGTTGTATTGGTCCAGCCATCAGTAACGAGGTGTTGTATTGGTCCAGCCATCAGTAACGAGGTGTTGTATTGGTCCAGCCATCAGTAACGAGGTGTTGTATTGGTCCAGCCATCAGTAACGAGGTGTTGTATTGGTCCAGCCATCAGTAACGAGGTGTTGTATTGGTCCAGCCATCAGTAACGAGGTGTTGTATTGGTCCAGCCATCAGTAACGAGGTGTTGTATTGGTCCAGCCATCAGTAACGAGGTGTTGTATTGGTCCAGCCATCAGTAACGAGGTGTTGTATTGGTCCAGCCATCAGTAACGAGGTGTTGTATTGGTCCAGTCATCAGTAACGAGGTGTTGTATTGGTCCAGCCATCAGTAACGAGGTGTTGTATTGGTCCAGCCATCAGTAACGAGGTGTTGTATTGGTCCAGCCATCAGTAACGAGGTGTTGTATTGGTCCAGCCATCAGTAACGAGGTGTTGTATTGGTCCAGCCATCAGTAATGAGGTGTTCTATTGGTCCAGCCATCAGTAACGAGGTGTTGTATTGGTCCAGCCATCAGTAACGAGGTGTTGTATTGGTCCAGCCATCAGTAACGAGGTGTTGTATTGGTCCAGCCATCAGTAACGAGGTGTTGTATTGGTCCAGCCATCAGTAACGAGGTGTTGTATTGGTCCAGCCATCAGTAACGAGGTGTTGTATTGGTCCAGCCATCAGTAACGAGGTGTTGTATTGGTCCAGTCATCAGTAACGAGGTGTTGTATTGGTCCAGTAATCAGTAACGAGGTGTTGTATTGGTCCAGCCATCAGTAACGAGGTGTTGTATTGGTCCAGCCATCAGTAACGAGGTGTTGTATTGGTCCAGTCATCAGTAACGAGGTGTTGTATTGGTCCAGCCATCAGTAACGAGGTGTTGTATTGGTCCAGCCATCAGTAACGAGGTGTTGTATTGGTCCAGCCATCAGTAACGAGGTGTTGTATTGGTCCAGTCATCAGTAACGAGGTGTTGTATTGGTCCAGCCATCAGTAACGAGGTGTTGTATTGGTCCAGCCATCAGTAACGAGGTGTTGTATTGGTCCAGCCATCAGTAACGAGGTGTTGTATTGGTCCAGCCATCAGTAACGAGGTGTTCTATTGGTCCAGCCATCAGTAACGAGGTGTTGTATTGGTCCAGCCATCAGTAACGAGGTGTTGTATTGGTCCAGCCATCAGTAACGAGGTGTTGTATTGGTCCAGCCATCAGTAACGAGGTGTTGTATTGGTCCAGCCATCAGTAACGAGGTGTTGTATTGGTCCAGCCATCAGTAACGAGGTGTTGTATTGGTCCAGTCATCAGTAACGAGGTGTTGTATTGGTCCAGCCATCAGTAACGAGGTGTTGTATTGGTCCAGCCATCAGTAACGAGGTGTTGTATTGGTCCAGCCATCAGTAACGAGGTGTTGTATTGGTCCAGCCATCAGTAACGAGGTGTTGTATTGGTCCAGCCATCAGTAACGAGGTGTTGTATTGGTCCAGCCATCAGTAACGAGGTGTTGTATTGGTCCAGCCATCAGTAACGAGGTGTTGTATTGGTCCAGCCATCAGTAACGAGGTGTTGTATTGGTCCAGCCATCAGTAACGAGGTGTTGTATTGGTCCAGCCATCAGTAACGAGGTGTTGTATTGGTCCAGCCATCAGTAATGAGGTGTTCTATTGGTCCAGCCATCAGTAACGAGGTGTTGTATTGGTCCAGAGAAACACCCCGACTAAATATGACCTCCAATTAGAGGCAACGAGGAACAGCTGCCTCCAATTGAAGATCAACCCAATAAACCCCAACCTAGATAAAGACAAACTAGAAATCCAAGATAGAAATAGAGAGCATAGAACAAACACAAAAACACGCCCTGTCACGCCCTGACCACTGCTGGTGTCCTTTAGGAGGAGTGGAGCTGTTCTGAGATCATACTGCTGGTGTCCTTTAGGAGGAGGGGAGCTGTTCTGAGATCATACTGCTGGTGTCCTTTAGGAGGAGGGGAGCTGTTCTGAGATCATACTGCTGGTGTCCTTTAGGAGGAGGAGAGCTGGTCTGAGATCATACTGCTGGTGTCCTTTAGGAGGAGGGGAGCTGTTCTGAGATCATACTGCTGGTGTCCTTTAGGAGGAGGGGAGCTGTTCTGAGATCATACTGCTGGTGTCCTTTAGGAGGAGGGGAGCTGTTCTGAGATCATACTGCTGGTGTCCTTTAGGAGGAGGGGAGCTGTTCTGAGATCATACTGCTGGTGTCCTTTAGGAGGAGGGGAGCTGTTCTGAGATCATACTGCTGGTGTCCTTTAGGAGGAGGGGAGCTGTTCTGAGATCATACTGCTGGTGTCCTTTAGGAGGAGAGCTGTTCTGAGATCATACTGCTGGTGTCCTTTAGGAGGAGGGGAGCTGTTCTGAGATCATACTGCTGGTGTCCTTTAGGAGGAGGGGAGCTGTTCTGAGATCATACTGCTGGTGTCCTTTAGGAGGAGGGGAGCTGTTCTGAGATCATACTGCTGGTGTCCTTTAGGAGGAGGGGAGCTGTTCTGAGATCATACTGCTGGTGTCCTTTAGGAGGAGGGGAGCTGTTCTGAGATCATACTGCTGGTGTCCTTTAGGAGGAGGGGAGCTGTTCTGAGATCATACTGCTGGTGTCCTTTAGGAGGAGGGGAGCTGTTCTGAGATCATACTGCTGGTGTCCTTTAGGAGGGGAGCTGTTCTGAGATCATACTGCTGGTGTCCTTTAGGAGGAGGGGAGCTGTTCTGAGATCATACTGCTGGTGTCCTTTAGGAGGGGAGCTGTTCTGAGATCATACTGCTGGTGTCCTTTAGGAGGGGAGCTGTTCTGAGATCATACTGCTGGTGTCCTTTAGGAGGAGGGGAGCTGTTCTGAGATCATACTGCTGGTGTCCTTTAGGAGGAGGGGAGCTGTTCTGAGATCATACTGCTGGTGTCCTTTAGGAGGAGGGGAGCTGTTCTGAGATCATACTGCTGGTGTCCTTTAGGAGGAGGGGATCTGTTCTGAGATCATACTGCTGGTGTCCTTTAGGAGGAGGGGAGCTGTTCTGAGATCATACTGCTGGTGTCCTTTAGGAGGAGGAGAGCTGGTCTGAGATCATACTGCTGGTGTCCTTTAGGAGGAGGGGAGCTGTTCTGAGATCATACTGCTGGTGTCCTTTAGGAGGAGGGGAGCTGTTCTGAGATCATACTGCTGGTGTCCTTTAGGAGGAGGGGAGCTGGTCTGAGATCATACTGCTGGTGTCCTTTAGGAGGGGAGCTGCTCTGAGATCATACTGCTGGTGTCCTTTAGGAGGAGGGGAGCTGTTCTGAGATCATACTGCTGGTGTCCTTTAGGAGGGGAGCTGTTCTGAGATCATACTGCTGGTGTCCTTTAGGAGGGGAGCTGTTCTGAGATCATACTGCTGGTGTCCTTTAGGAGGAGAGCTGTTCTGAGATCATACTGCTGGTGTCCTTTAGGAGGAGGGGAGCTGTTCTGAGATCATACTGCTGGTGTCCTTTAGGAGGAGGGGAACTGTTCTGAGATCATACTGCTGGTGTCCTTTAGGAGGAGGGGAGCTGTTCTGAGATCATACTGCTGGTGTCCTTTAGGAGGAGGGGAGCTGTTCTGAGATCATACTGCTGGTGTCCTTTAGGAGGAGGGGAGCTGTTCTGAGATCATACTGCTGGTGTCCTTTAGGAGGAGGGGAGCTGTTCTGAGATCATACTGCTGGTGTCCTTTAGGAGGAGGGGAGCTGTTCTGAGATCATACTGCTGGTGTCCTTTAGGAGGGGAGCTGTTCTGAGATCATACTGCTGGTGTCCTTTAGGAGGAGGGGAGCTGTTCTGAGATCATACTGCTGGTGTCCTTTAGGAGGGGAGCTGGTCTGAGATCATACTGCTGGTGTCCTTTAGGAGGAGGGGAGCTGCTCTGAGATCATACTGCTGGTGTCCTTTAGGAGGAGGGGAGCTGTTCTGAGATCATACTGCTGGTGTCCTTTAGGAGGAGGGGAGCTGTTCTGAGATCATACTGCTGGTGTCCTTTAGGAGGAGGGGAGCTGTTCTGAGATCATACTGCTGGTGTCCTTTAGGAGGAGGGGAGCTGTTCTGAGATCATACTGCTGGTGTCCTTTAGGAGGAGGAGAGCTGTTCTGAGATCATACTGCTGGTGTCCTTTAGGAGGAGGGGAGCTGTTCTGAGATCATACTGCTGGTGTCCTTAGGAGGAGGGGAGCTGTTCTGAGACCATACTGCTGGTGTCCTTTAGGAGGAGGGGAGCTGTTCTGAGATCATACTGCTGGTGTCCTTTAGGAGGAGGGGAGCTGTTCTGAGATCATACTGCTGGTGTCCTTTAGGAGGAGGGGAGCTGTTCTGAGATCATACTGCTGGTGTCCTTTAGGAGGAGGGGAGCTGTTCTGAGATCATACTGCTGGTGTCCTTTAGGAGGAGGGGAGCTGGTCTGAGATCATACTGCTGGTGTCCTTTAGGAGGAGGGGAGCTGTTCTGAGATCATACTGCTGGTGTCCTTTAGGAGGAGGGGAGCTGGTCTGAGATCATACTGCTGGTGTCCTTTAGGAGGAGGGGAGCTGTTCTGAGATCATACTGCTGGTGTCCTTTAGGAGGAGGGGAGCTGGTCTGAGATCATACTGCTGGTGTCCTTTAGGAGGAGAGCTGTTCTGAGATCATACTGCTGGTGTCCTTTAGGAGGAGGGGAGCTGTTCTGAGATCATTCTGCTGGTGTCCTTTAGGAGGAGGGGAGCTGTTCTGAGATCATACTGCTGGTGTCCTTTAGGAGGAGGGGAGCTGTTCTGAGATCATACTGCTGGTGTCCTTTAGGAGGAGGGGAGCTGTTCTGAGATCATACTGCTGGTGTCCTTTAGGAGGAGGGGAGCTGTTCTGAGATCATACTGCTGGTGTCCTTTAGGAGGAGGGGAGCTGTTCTGAGATCATACTGCTGGTGTCCTTTAGGAGGAGGGGAGCTGTTCTGAGATCATACTGCTGGTGTCCTTTAGGAGGAGGGGAGCTGTTCTGAGATCATACTGCTGGTGTCCTTTAGGAGGAGGAGAGCTGTTCTGAGATCATACTGCTGGTGTCCTTTAGGAGGAGGGGAGCTGTTCTGAGATCATACTGCTGGTGTCCTTTAGGAGGAGGGGAGCTGTTCTGAGATCATACTGCTGGTGTCCTTTAGGAGGAGGGGAGCTGTTCTGAGATCATACTGCTGGTGTCCTTTAGGAGGAGGGGAGCTGTTCTGAGATCATACTGCTGGTGTCCTTTAGGAGGAGGGGAGCTGTTCTGAGATCATACTGCTGGTGTCCTTTAGGAGGAGGGGAGCTGTTCTGAGATCATACTGCTGGTGTCCTTTAGGAGGAGGGGAGCTGTTCTGAGATCATACTGCTGGTGTCCTTTAGGAGGAGGGGAGCTGGTCTGAGATCATACTGCTGGTGTCCTTTAGGAGGAGGGGAGCTGTTCTGAGATCATACTGCTGGTGTCCTTTAGGAGGAGGGGAGCTGTTCTGAGATCATACTGCTGGTGTCCTTTAGGAGGAGGGGAGCTGTTCTGAGATCATACTGCTGGTGTCCTTTAGGAGGAGAGCTGTTCTGAGATCATACTGCTGGTGTCCTTTAGGAGGAGGGGAGCTGTTCTGAGATCATACTGCTGGTGTCCTTTAGGAGGAGGGGAGCTGTTCTGAGATCATACTGCTGGTGTCCTTTAGGAGGAGAGCTGTTCTGAGATCATACTGCTGGTGTCCTTTAGGAGGAGAGCTGTTCTGAGATCATAATGCTGGTGTCCTTTAGGAGGAGGGGAACTGTTCTGAGATCATACTGCTGGTGTCCTTTTTGAGGGGAGCTGTTCTGAGATCATACTGCTGGTGTCCTTTAGGAGGAGGGGAGCTGTTCTGAGATCATACTGCTGGTGTCCTTTAGGAGGAGGGGAGCTGTTCTGAGATCATACTGCTGGTGTCCTTTAGGAGGAGGGGAACTGTTCTGAGATCATACTGCTGGTGTCCTTTAGGAGGAGGGGAGCTGTTCTGAGATCATACTGCTGGTGTCCTTTAGGAGGAGGGGAACTGTTCTGAGATCATACTGCTGGTGTCCTTTAGGAGGAGGGGAGCTGTTCTGAGATCATACTGCTGGTGTCCTTTAGGAGGAGGGGAGCTGTTCTGAGATCATACTGCTGGTGTCCTTTAGGAGGAGAGCTGTTCTGAGATCATACTGCTGGTGTCCTTTAGGAGGGGAGCTGTTCTGAGATCATACTGCTGGTGTCCTTTAGGAGGAGGGGAGCTGTTCTGAGATCATACTGCTGGTGTCCTTTAGGAGGAGGGGAGCTGGTCTGAGATCATACTGCTGGTGTCCTTTAGGAGGGGAGCTGTTCTGAGATCATACTGCTGGTGTCCTTTAGGAGGAGGGGAGCTGTTCTGAGATCATACTGCTGGTGTCCTTTAGGAGGAGGGGAGCTGTTCTGAGATCATACTGCTGGTGTCCTTTAGGAGGAGGGGAGCTGTTCTGAGATCATACTGCTGGTGTCCTTTAGGAGGAGGGGAGCTGGTCTGAGATCATACTGCTGGTGTCCTTTAGGAGGAGGGGAGCTGTTCTGAGATCATACTGCTGGTGTCCTTTAGGAGGAGGGGAGCTGTTCTGAGATCATACTGCTGGTGTCCTTTAGGAGGAGGGGAGCTGTTCTGAGACCATACTGCTGGTGTCCTTTAGGAGGAGGGGAGCTGTTCTGAGATCATACTGCTGGTGTCCTTTAGGAGGAGGGGAGCTGTTCTGAGATCATACTGCTGGTGTCCTTTAGGAGGAGGGGAGCTGTTCTGAGATCATACTGCTGGTGTCCTTTAGGAGGAGGGGAGCTGTTCTGAGATCATACTGCTGGTGTCCTTTAGGAGGGGAGCAGTTCTGAGATCATACTGCTGGTGTCCTTTAGGAGGAGGGGAGCTGGTCTGAGATCATACTGCTGGTGTCCTTTAGGAGGAGGGGAGCTGGTCTGAGATCATACTGCTGGTGTCCTTTAGGAGGAGGGGAGCTGTTCTGAGATCATACTGCTGGTGTCCTTTAGGAGGAGGGGAGCTGTTCTGAGATCATACTGCTGGTGTCCTTTAGGGCCGTTACTGCATCAATATCCTCTACAACAGGGCGCCCTGTAGTTTTTGTAACATTCTTGTGTAATTTCGGCAAAGTGTAACATTTTTAGGGTGTTGAATAGGCCAAAAAAATCGTGTTCTTTTTTGGTTATCTGACCAGAACTTAAAAAATCCCCGTCTGGGACAGTAAAGATCGTGTTCTGTAATTGGTCAGTGGGGTCACTTCTGGGTTTCTGGTATAAAGGTTTTGTCAAGCAGTTGTCTATGACACACATTTTACATGAACGGTCATTCTACCCCTGGTGAAGACAGCTCGTCTGTCCAAACGAAGTGTCACTTCCTGACCTTAGAAAGACGTTTTATTTCAGGGTGTGATGTTGTGTTTGTCATTCTACACCCTGGTGAAGACAGCTCGTCTGTCCAAACATAGTGTCACTTCCTGACCTTATAGAGAGACGTTTTATTTCAGGGTGTGATGTTGTGAGGGCATATCTATGTTGTCTATTTCTTCGTTTTTTTGGCCGCGTATGGTTCCTAATCAGAGACAGCTGTCTAATCGTTGTCTCTGATTGGGGATCATACTTAGGCAGCCTGTTTTTTTCCCACCTGTGATTGTAGGATCTTGTTTTTTTTGTGTAGCTGCCTGTGAGCAGCCCCCGTCACGTTTTACTTCCTGTTTTGTTGTTTCGGTGAGTTTCATTTTCATTAAAAGGTGTGGAACTCCAAGAACGCTGCACCTTGGTTTATTTACGACAGGAAGTTTGAAGATAGCGATCGAGACGTGTGTGGACATAAATATTTTTTTTTACATCTGAGCTCCTAGAGTGTGTCCTTTTATATATATTTTTTTTATAAGACGAAGTAAATGACGGCAGGAAAAACACATCGCTACACATCGCAACACAGCATTCCTAACCTAGCCCCTTTTGATGTAACTGGAATGACGAGAGAACTGAACCTAAAAGCCCACAATGTCTGCTGTGTGGATCGATATTTTTAAGATGTTTCAAAGGAAGGATAACTAAAAGGCCGTATGCATCGTTTGTGTTGCTATTATTTCACCAGGAGGGGAAGAAAAGAATTCAATCTTTCCAATACCACAAATCTAATTAGTCATTTGAAAGTGCATCAGACCGTTTCAGTGACTACTGAGAACAAAAAGCAGAAAGGAACTAAGCTCACGCTTCAAAAGAACTAAACAAGTTCAAGTCCAGCAGTCATTTGAAAGCGTTAGAAATACATTAACGACAAGATAATGGGATTCATTTCCCCTTGACAACCATCCGTTCCTCTATCGTGGATGATGTTTGCGTTTCCCCTTGACAACCATCCGGTCCTCTATCGTGGATGATGTTTGCGTTTCCCCTTGACAACCATCCGGTCCTCTATCGTGGATGATGTTTGCGTTTCCCCTTGACAACCATCCGGTCCTCTATCGTGGATTATGTTTGCGTTTCCCTTGACAACCATCCGGTCTCTATCGTGGATGATGTTTGCGTTTCCCTTGACAACCATCCGTTCTCTATCGTGGATGATGTTGGCTTTGGTCGAGCACCTGGAGCCCCGGTCCACACGACCAAGCGATTCGGTGGCGTTCTCTCTGAGCCTCTTTACTGTGTCGCCACCATGCTCGATGCTAGGTACAAGGACCGCTACTTCGATGCAGACAAGAAACAGTCCTACACCATCCTCATCACAACCCTACAGTCCTACACCATCCTCAACACAACCCTACAGTCCTACACCATCCTCATCACAACCCTACAGTCCTACACCATCCTCAACACAACCCTACAGTCCTACACCATCCTCAACACAACCCTACAGTCCTACACCATCACAACCCTACAGTCCTACACCATCCTCAACACAACTCTACAGTCCAACACCATCACAACCCTACAGTCCTACACCATCCTCATCAAAACCCTACAGTCCTACACCATCCTCATCACAACCCTACAGTCCTACACCATCCTCATCACAACCCTACGGTCCTACACCATCCTCAACACAACCCTACAGTCCTACACCATCCTCATCACAACCCTACAGTCCTACACCATCACAAACCTACACTCCTACACCATCCTCAACACAACCCTACAGTCCTACACCATCCTCATCACAACCCTACAGTCCTACACCATCACAACCCTACCCTACAGTCCTACACCATCCTCAACACAACCCTACAGTCCTACACCATCCTCAACACAACCCTACAGTCCTACACCATTCTCAACACAACCCTACAGTCCTACACCATCCTCATCACAACCCTACAGTCCTACACCATCCTCAACACAACCCTACAGTCCTACACCATCACAACCCTACAGTCCTACACCATCCTCAACACAACCCTACAGTCCTACACCATCCTCATCACAACCCGACAGTCCTACACCATCACAACCCTACAGTCCTACACCATCCTCATCACAACCCTTCAGTCCTACACCATCCTCAACACAACCCTACAGTCCTACACCATCCTCAACACAACCCTACAGTCCTACACCATCACAACCCTACAGTCCTACACCATCACAACCCTACAGTCCTACACCAACCTCATCACAACCCTACAGTCCTACACCATCCTCAACACAACCCTACAGTCCTACACCATCCTCAACACAACCCTACAGTCCTACACCATCCTCAACACAACCCTACAGTCCTACACCATCCTCAACACAACCCTACAGTCCTACAACATCCTCAACACAACCCTACAGTCCTACACCATCCTCAACACAACCCTACAGTCCTACACCATCCTCAACACAACCCTACAGTCCTACACCATCACAACCCTACAGTCCTACACCATCCTCATCACAACCCTACAGTCCTATACCATCCTCAACACAACCCTACAGTCCTACACCATCACAACCCTACAGTCCTACACCATCCTCATCACAACCCTACAGTCCTACACCATCCTCAACACAACCCTACAGTCCTACACCATCCTCAACACAACCCTACAGTCCTACACCATCACAACCCTACAGTCCTACACCATCCTCAACACAACCCTACAGTCCTACACCATCCTCAACACAACCCTACAGTCCTACACCATCACAACCCTACAGTCCTACACCATCCTCATCACAACCCTACAGTCCTACACCATACTCAAAACAACCCTACAGTCCTACACCATCCTCATCACAACCCTTCAGTCCTACACCATCCTCAACACAACCCTACAGTCCTACACCATCCTCATCACAACCCTACAGTCCTACACCATCACAACCCTACAGTCCTACACCATCCTCAACACAACCCTACAGTCCTACACCATCACAACCCTACAGTCCTACACCATCCTCAACACAACCTTACAGTCCTACACCATCCTCAACACAACCCTACAGTCCTACACCATCCTCAACACAACCCTACAGTCCTACACCATCCTCAACACAACCCTACAGTCCTACACCATCCTCATCACAACCCTACAGTCCTACACCATCCTCATCACAACCCTACAGTCCTACACCATCACAACCCTACAGTCCTACACCATCCTCAACACAACCCTACAGTCCTACACCATCCTCATCACAACCCTACAGTCCTACACCATCCTCAACACAACCCTACAGTCCTACACCATCACAACCCTACAGTCCTACACCATCCTCAACACAACCCTACAGTCCTACACCATCCTCAACACAACCCTACAGTCCTACACCATCACAACCCTACAGTCCTACACCATCCTCATCACAACCCTACAGTCCTACACCATCACAACCCTACAGTCCTACACCATCCTCATCACAACCCTACAGTCCTACACCATCCTCAACACAACCCTACAGTCCTACACCATCCTCAACACAACCCTACAGTCCTACACCATCACAACCCTACAGTCCTACACCATCCTCAACACAACTCTACAGTCCAACACCATCACAACCCTACAGTCCTACACCATCCTCATCAAAACCCTACAGTCCTACACCATCCTCATCACAACCCTACAGTCCTACACCATCCTCATCACAACCCTACGGTCCTACACCATCCTCAACACAACCCTACAGTCCTACACCATCCTCATCACAACCCTACAGTCCTACACCATCACAAACCTACACTCCTACACCATCCTCAACACAACCCTACAGTCCTACACCATCCTCATCACAACCCTACAGTCCTACACCATCACAACCCTACCCTACAGTCCTACACCATCCTCAACACAACCCTACAGTCCTACACCATCCTCAACACAACCCTACAGTCCTACACCATTCTCAACACAACCCTACAGTCCTACACCATCCTCATCACAACCCTACAGTCCTACACCATCCTCAACACAACCCTACAGTCCTACACCATCACAACCCTACAGTCCTACACCATCCTCAACACAACCCTACAGTCCTACACCATCCTCATCACAACCCGACAGTCCTACACCATCACAACCCTACAGTCCTACACCATCCTCATCACAACCCTTCAGTCCTACACCATCCTCAACACAACCCTACAGTCCTACACCATCCTCAACACAACCCTACAGTCCTACACCATCACAACCCTACAGTCCTACACCATCACAACCCTACAGTCCTACACCAACCTCATCACAACCCTACAGTCCTACACCATCCTCAACACAACCCTACAGTCCTACACCATCCTCAACACAACCCTACAGTCCTACACCATCCTCAACACAACCCTACAGTCCTACACCATCCTCAACACAACCCTACAGTCCTACAACATCCTCAACACAACCCTACAGTCCTACACCATCCTCAACACAACCCTACAGTCCTACACCATCCTCAACACAACCCTACAGTCCTACACCATCACAACCCTACAGTCCTACACCATCCTCATCACAACCCTACAGTCCTATACCATCCTCAACACAACCCTACAGTCCTACACCATCACAACCCTACAGTCCTACACCATCCTCATCACAACCCTACAGTCCTACACCATCCTCAACACAACCCTACAGTCCTACACCATCCTCAACACAACCCTACAGTCCTACACCATCACAACCCTACAGTCCTACACCATCCTCAACACAACCCTACAGTCCTACACCATCCTCAACACAACCCTACAGTCCTACACCATCACAACCCTACAGTCCTACACCATCCTCATCACCACCCTACAGTCCTACACCATACTCAAAACAACCCTACAGTCCTACACCATCCTCATCACAACCCTTCAGTCCTACACCATCCTCAACACAACCCTACAGTCCTACACCATCCTCATCACAACCCTACAGTCCTACACCATCACAACCCTACAGTCCTACACCATCCTCAACACAACCCTACAGTCCTACACCATCACAACCCTACAGTCCTACACCATCCTCAACACAACCTTACAGTCCTACACCATCCTCAACACAACCCTACAGTCCTACACCATCCTCAACACAACCCTACAGTCCTACACCATCCTCAACACAACCCTACAGTCCTACACCATCCTCATCACAACCCTACAGTCCTACACCATCCTCATCACAACCCTACAGTCCTACACCATCACAACCCTACAGTCCTACACCATCCTCAACACAACCCTACAGTCCTACACCATCCTCATCACAACCCTACAGTCCTACACCATCCTCAACACAACCCTACAGTCCTACACCATCACAACCCTACAGTCCTACACCATCCTCAACACAACCCTACAGTCCTACACCATCCTCAACACAACCCTACAGTCCTACACCATCACAACCCTACAGTCCTACACCATCCTCATCACAACCCTACAGTCCTACACCATCACAACCCTACAGTCCTACACCATCCTCATCACAACCCTACAGTCCTACACCATCCTCAACACAACCCTACAGTCCTACACCATCCTCAACACAACCCTACAGTCCTACACCATCCTCAACACAACCCTACAGTCCTACACCATCCTCATCACAACCCTACAGTCCTACACCATCCTCATCACAACCCTACAGTCCTACACCATCCTCAACACAACCCTACAGTCCTACACCATCACAACCCTACAGTCCTACACCATCCTCAACACAACTCTACAGTCCAACACCATCACAACCCTACAGTCCTACACCATCCTCATCACAACCCTACAGTCCTACACCATCCTCATCACAACCCTACAGTCCTACACCATCCTCATCACAACCCTACGGTCCTACACCATCCTCAACACAACCCTACAGTCCTACACCATCCTCATCACAACCCTACAGTCCTACACCATCCTCAACACAACCCTACAGTCCTACACCATCCTCATCACAACCCTACAGTCCTACACCATCACAACCCTACAGTCCTACACCATCCTCAACACAACCCTACAGTCCTACACCATCCTCATCACAACCCTACAGTCCTACACCATCACAACCCTACCCTACAGTCCTACACCATCCTCAACACAACCCTACAGTCCTACACCATCCTCAACACAACCCTACAGTCCTACACCATTCTCAACACAACCCTACAGTCCTACACCATCCTCATCACAACCCTACAGTCCTACACCATCCTCAACACAACCCTACAGTCCTACACCATCACAACCCTACAGTCCTACACCATCCTCAACACAACCCTACAGTCCTACACCATCCTCATCACAACCCGACAGTCCTACACCATCACAACCCTACAGTCCTACACCATTCTCATCACAACCCTTCAGTCCTACACCATCCTCAACACAACCCTACAGTCCTACACCATCCTCAACACAACCCTACAGTCCTACACCATCACAACCCTACAGTCCTACACCATCACAACCCTACAGTCCTACACCAACCTCATCACAACCCTACAGTCCTACACCATCCTCAACACAACCCTACAGTCCTACACCATCCTCAACACAACCCTACAGTCCTACACCATCCTCAACACAACCCTACAGTCCTACACCATCACAACCCTACAGTCCTACACCATCACAACCCTACAGTCCTACACCATCCTCATCACAACCCTACAGTCCTACACCATCCTCAACACAACCCTACAGTCCTACACCATCACAACCCTACAGTCCTACACCATCCTCATCACAACCCTACAGTCCTACACCATCCTCAACACAACCCTACAGTCCTACACCATCACAACCCTACAGTCCTACACCATCCTCATCACAACCCTACAGTCCTACACCATCCTCAACACAACCCTACAGTCCTACACCATCCTCAACACAACCCTACAGTCCTACACCATCACAACCCTACAGTCCTACACCATCCTCAACACAACCCTACAGTCCTACACCATCCTCAACACAACCCTACAGTCCTACACCATCACAACCCTACAGTCCTACACCATCCTCATCACAACCCTACAGTCCTACACCATCCTCAACACAACCCTACAGTCCTACACCATCCTCATCACAACCCTTCAGTCCTACACCATCCTCAACACAACCCTACAGTCCTACACCATCCTCATCACAACCCTACAGTCCTACACCATCACAACCCTACAGTCCTACACCATCCTCAACACAACCCTACAGTCCTACACCATCACAACCCTACAGTCCTACACCATCCTCAACACAACCTTACAGTCCTACACCATCCTCAACACAACCCTACAGTCCTACACCATCCTCAACACAACCCTACAGTCCTACACCATCACAACCCTACAGTCCTACACCATCACAACCCTACAGTCCTACACCATCCTCAACACAACCCTACAGTCCTACACCATCCTCATCACAACCCTACAGTCCTACACCATCCTCATCACAACCCTTCAGTCCTACACCATCCTCAACACAAACCTACAGTCCTACACCATCACAACCCTACAGTCCTACACCATCCTCAACACAACCCTACAGTCCTACACCATCACAACCCTACAGTCCTACACCATCCTCATCACAACCCTACAGTCCTACACCATCCTCATCACAACCCTACAGTCCTACACCAACACAACCCTACAGTCCTACACCATCCTCATCACAACCCTACAGTCCTACACCATCCTCAACACAACCCTACAGTCCTACACCATCCTCATCACAACCCTACAGTCCTACACCATCCTCATCACAACCCTTCAGTCCTACACCATCCTCAACACAAACCTACAGTCCTACACCATCACAACCCTACAGTCCTACACCATCCTCAACACAACCCTACAGTCCTACACCATCACAACCCTACAGTCCTACACCATCCTCATCACAACCCTACAGTCCTACACCATCCTCATCACAACCCTACAGTCCTACACCAACACAACCCTACAGTCCTACACCATCCTCATCACAACCCTACAGTCCTACACCATCCTCAACACAACCCTACAGTCCTACACCATCCTCAACACAACCCTACAGTCCTACACCATCCTCAACACAACCCTACAGTCCTACACCATCCTCATCACAACCCTACAGTCCTACACCATCACAACCCTACAGTCCTACACCATCACAACCCTACCCTACAGTCCTACACCATCCTCAACACAACCCTACAGTCCTACACCATCACAACCCTACCCTACAGTCCTACACCATCCTCAACACAACCCTACAGTCCTACACCATCACAACCCTACAGTCCTACACCATCCTCAACACAACCCTACAGTCCTACACCATCACAACCCTACAGTCCTACACCATCCTCAACACAACCCTACAGTCCTACACCATCACAACCCTACAGTCCTACACCATCCTCAACACAACCCTACAGTCCTACACCATCCTCATCACAACCCTACAGTCCTACACCATCCTCATCACAACCCTACAGTCCTACACCATCCTCATCACAACCCTACAGTCCTACACCATCCTCAACACAACCCTACAGTCCTACACCATCCTCAACACAACCCTACAGTCCTACACCATCCTCAACACAACCCTACAGTCCTACACCATCCTCAACACAACCCTACAGTCCTACACCATCCTCAACACAACCCTACAGTCCTACACCATCCTCAACACAACCCTACAGTCCTACACCATCCTCAACACAACCCTACAGTCCTACACCATCCTCATCACAACCCTACAGTCCTACACCATCACAACCCTACAGTCCTACACCATCACAACCCTACCCTACAGTCCTACACCATCCTCAACACAACCCTACAGTCCCACACCATCACAACCCTACCCTACAGTCCTACACCATCCTCAACACAACCCTACAGTCCTACACCATCCTCATCACAACTCTACAGTCCTACACCATCACAACCCTACAGTCCTACACCATCCTCAACACAACTCTACAGTCCTACACCATCACAACCCTACAGTCCTACACCATCCTCAACACAACTCTACAGTCCTACACCATCACAACCCTACAGTCCTACACCATCCTCAACTTGTAGGACTGCAGCTCTAATACTTTACTGGCTGTTGGTTGTGTGAGAATAACAAACAACAAATGAACAGCAATACTCCTCCCTCCCTCCCTCCCCCCTCCCTCCCTCCCTCCCTCCTCCCTCCCTCCCCCCTCCCTCCCTCCCTCCCTCCCTCTCTCTCTGCCCTCCCCCTCCCCTCCGCCTCTCTGCCCTCCCCCTCTGCTCCGCCTCTCTGCCTCCCCTCTCTCCCTCCCTCCCTCCCTCCCTCCCTCCCTCCCTCCCTCCCTCCCTCCCTCCCTCCCTCCCTCCTCTCCCTCCCTCCCTCCCCTCCATCAGATTATAATCCCCACAGAGATCAGCAGGATTCTGACCCACATTCATCATCTAATGTGACTTGGTCCCTGGTGGAATGTGTGTGACAGGCCCCTCCCATCGCAGCACGGTAATCTACCAGCTGATGATAACGATGTGGAAAGAGAAGGGAGAGGATGGGAGGGAACATGGTGGCTTTCAGGACAGGAGACAGAACAAGAATCTGCTGACTCTAGAACCATCACCATGATTCTAGAACTCTACAGCCCCTATCCCTCTAGAACTCTAGAACCACCACCATGATTCTAGAACTCTACAGCCCCTATCCCTCTAGAACTGTAGAACCATCACCATGAATCTAGAACTCTACAGCCCCTATCCCTCTAGAACTGTAGAACCACCACCATCATTCTAGAACTCTACAACCCCCATCCCTTTAGAACTGTAGAACCACCACCATGATTCTAGAACTCTACAACCCCCATCCCTTTAGAACTGTAGAACCGCCACCATGATTCTAGAACTCTACAACCCCCATCCCTCTAGAACTGTAGAACCGCCACCATGATTCTAGAACTCTACAACCCCCATCCCTTTAGAACTGTAGAACCGCCACCATGATTCTAGAACTCTACAACCCTCATCCCTCTAGAACTGTAGAACCGCCACCATGATTCTAGAACTCTACAACCCCCATCCCTTTAGAACTGTAGAACCGCCACCATGATTCTAGAACTCTACAACCCCTATCCCTCTAGAACTGTAGAACCGCCACCATGATTCTAGAACTCTACAACCCCCATCCCTCTAGAACTGTAGAACAGCCACCATGATTCTAGAACTCTACAACCCCCATCCCTTTAGAACTGTAGAACCGCCACCATGATTCTAGAACTCTACAGCCCCTATCCCTCTAGAACTGTAGAACCACCACCATGATTCTAGAACTCTACAGCCCTATCCCTCTAGAACTGTAGAACCACCACCATGATTCTAGAACTCTACAGCCCTATCCCTCTAGAACTGTAGAACCACCACCATGATTCTAGAACTCTACAACCCCTATCCCTCTAGAACTGTAGAACCACCACCATGATTCTAGAATGCTACAACACCCATCCCTTTAGAACTGTAGAACCACCACCATGATTCTAGAACTCTACAACACCCATCCCTCTAGAACTGTAGAACCACCACCATGATTCTAGAACTCTACAACACCCATCCCTCTAGAACTGTAGCACCACCACCATGATTCTAGAACTCTACAACACCCATCCCTCTAGAACTGTAGATACAGACACACCCCCTTATCCCCACAGATACAGACCCAGGCTGGGATCATAGGACAGGAAGCAGTTGTACAGTCTATTTCCTGATAAAGCATTGCTGTAAACGACTAGACCATCCAGATAGACAGTGTGTGACGTTATGTCTCTTCCTTCTATGGCAGAGGTAGGTAAGGTAAGGGATGCGTTGCCATGGTGATCTGGTCCACAGGCCGGGGCTCTGAGGCGTTGCCGTGGTGATCTGGTGTCCAGGGCGGGGCTCGGAGGCCACAGGAGGGAAGATGTGATCAGAATCAGAATCAGAAGTGAAGGGGGGGGGGCAGAAGCCCTGGCAGGGCAGCAGGTATGGGCAGTGAAGAGGGGGGCAGAAGCCCTGGCAGGGCAGCAGGGATGGGCAGTGAAGGGGGGGGCAGAAGCCCTGGCAGGGCAGCAGGGATGGGCAGTGAAGGGGGGGGCAGAAGCCCTGGCAGGGCAGCAGGTATGGGCAGTGAAGAGGGGGCAGAAGCCCTGGCAGGGCAGCAGGGATGGGCAGTGAAGGGGGGGGCAGAAGCCCTGGCAGGGCAGCAGGGATGGGCAGTGAAGGGGGGGGCAGAAGCCCTGGCAGGGCAGCAGGTATGGGCAGTGAAGAGGGGGGCAGAAGCCCTGGCAGGGCAGCAGGGATGGGCAGTGAAGGGGGGGCAGAAGCCCTGGCAGGGCAGCAGGGATGGGCAGTGAAGGGGGGGGCAGAAGCCCTGGCAGGGCAGCAGGGATGGGCAGTGAAGGGGGGGCAGAAGCCCTGGCAGGGCAGCAGGGATGGGCAGTGAAGGGGGGGGCAGAAGCCCTGGCAGAGCAGCAGGGATGGGCAGTGAAGGGGGGGCAGAAGCCCTGGCAGGGCAGCAGGGATGGGCAGTGAAGGGGGGGCAGAAGCCCTGGCAGAGCAGCAGGGATGGGCAGTGAAGGGGGGGCAGAAGCCCTGGCAGGGCAGCAGGGATGGGCAGTGAAGGGGGGGCAGAAGCCCTGGCAGGGCAGCAGGGATGGGCAGTGAAGGGGGGGGCAGAAGCCCTGGCAGAGCAGCAGGGATGGGCAGTGAAGGGGGGGGCAGAAGCCCTGGCAGGGCAGCAGGGATGGGCAGTGAAGGGGGGGGCAGAAGGAGAGTAGGATGGCGTCTGTCTTGGCAGAACAGGAAGGAAGTGGTAGGAGGACAGGTAGACACCCTGCAGTGAGACTAATGAGGTTCAGACCAGGAAAGGGAAGGCTGGGGAATGAACCTCTCTGTTGACAGAAACTCCGTGGAGGAATTATGCTCCTCCTCAGCTGGTCCTCCGACACTGGCTTTTATTTCATCGCTCAGAACGTGGAGATCTGTATCATTGTCGAAGGGCGACAGCCTCAATCTCAACCTGTCTCCTCTCCTCTCCTCTCCTCTCCTCTCCTCTCCTCTCCTCTCCTCTCCTCTCCTCCTCCTCTCCTCTCCTCTCCTCTCCTCTCCTCTCCTCTCCTCTCCTCTCCTCTCCTCTCCTCTCGTCTTCTCGTTCGTCTCTCAGAGAGACTAACCGGCAGTAGGTGTCTGATCACTGAAGCTGAATGGCCCTGGACCAGATCTCAGAACACAGAGGCAGAAGACAGAAGCCACTGGTCAAACAGCAGAGACTGTAGAGACGTCTCAGTTCTCTGGGGGGTAGAGACAGAACATACAGAGCTACTGAGGGGGGGTAGAGACAGAACATACAGAGCTACTGAGGGGGGGGGTAGAGACAGAACATACAGAGCTACTGAGAGGGGGGGTAGAGACAGAACATACAGAGCTACTGAGAGGGGGGGGGTAGAGACAGAACATACAGAGCTACTGAGGGGGGGTAGAGACAGAACATACAGAGCTACTGAGGGGGGGGGGTAGAGACAGAACATACAGAGCTACTGAGAGGGGGGGGAAGCAGGATATACATTGAGGAAGTGGGAGAGGGAGGGGATACTGTGTGGAGCTTCAGAGTGTTCCCCTGAGAGGAAGTAGTATTTTGGAGGAAGAAGAAGAAACAGTTGAGTGTTTTATCACCAACCTTCCTGGCGACTGGTTCCCTGATGACCAGGATGTAGTGGTTCCCTGAGGACCAGGATGTAGTGGTTCCCTGAGGACCAGGATGTAGTGGTTCCCTGAGGACCAGGATCTAGTGGTTCCCTGAGGACCAGGATGTAGTGTTTCCCTGTAGTGGTTCCCTGAGGACCAGGATGTAGTGGTTCCCTGAGGACCAGGATGTAATGTTTCCCTGTAGTGGTTCCCTGAGGACCAGGATGTAATGTTTCCCTGAGGACCAGGATGTAATGGTTCCCTGAGGACCAGGATGTAATGTTTCCCTGTAGTGGTTCCCTGAGGACCAGGATGTAGTGGTTCCCTGAGGACCAGGATGTAGTGGTTCCCTGAGGACCAGGATGTAGTGGTTCCCTGAGGACCAGGATGTAGTGGTTCCCTGAGGACCAGGATGTAGTGGTTCCCTGAGGACCAGGATGTAGTGTTTCCCTGTAGTGGTTCCCTGAGGACCAGGATGTAGTGGTTCCCTGAGGACCAGGATGTAATGTTTCCCTGTAGTGGTTCCCTGAGGACCAGGATGTAGTGGTTCCCTGAGGACCAGGATGTAGTGGTTCCCTGAGGACCAGGATGTAGTAGTTCCCTGAGGACCAGGATGTAGTGGTTCCCTGAGGACCAGGATGTAGTGGTTCCCTGAGGACCAGGATGTAGTGGTTCCCTGAGGACCAGGATGTAGTGGTTCACTGAGGACCAGGATGTAGTGGTTCCCTGAGGACCAGGATGTAGTGGTTCCCTGAGGACCAGGATGTAGTGGTTCCCTGTAGTGGTTCCCTGAGGACCAGGATGTAGTGTTTCCCTGAGGACCAGGATGTAGTGGTTCCCTGAGGACCAGGATGTAGTGGTTCCCTGAGGACCAGGATGTAGTGGTTCCCTGAGGACCAGGATGTAGTGGTTCCCTGAGGACCAGGATGTAGTGTTTCCCTGTAGTGGTTCCCTGAGGACCAGGATGTAGTGGTTCCCTGAGGACCAGGATGTAATGTTTCCCTGTAGTGGTTCCCTGAGGACCAGGATGTAATGTTTCCCTGAGGACCAGGATGTAATGGTTCCCTGAGGACCAGGATGTAATGTTTCCCTGTAGTGGTTCCCTGAGGACCAGGATGTAGTGGTTCCCTGAGGACCAGGATGTAGTGGTTCCCTGAGGACCAGGATGTAGTGGTTCCCTGAGGACCAGGATGTAGTGGTTCCCTGAGGACCAGGATGTAGTGGTTCCCTGAGGACCAGGATGTAGTGTTTCCCTGTAGTGGTTCCCTGAGGACCAGGATGTAGTGGTTCCCTGAGGACCAGGATGTAATGTTTCCCTGTAGTGGTTCCCTGAGGACCAGGATGTAGTGGTTCCCTGAGGACCAGGATGTAGTGGTTCCCTGAGGACCAGGATGTAGTAGTTCCCTGAGGACCAGGATGTAGTGGTTCCCTGAGGACCAGGATGTAGTGGTTCCCTGAGGACCAGGATGTAGTGGTTCCCTGAGGACCAGGATGTAGTGGTTCACTGAGGACCAGGATGTAGTGGTTCCCTGAGGACCAGGATGTAGTGGTTCCCTGAGGACCAGGATGTAGTGGTTCCCTGTAGTGGTTCCCTGAGGACCAGGATGTAGTGTTTCCCTGAGGACCAGGATGTAGTGGTTCCCTGAGGACCAGGATGTAGTGGTTCCCTGAGGACCAGGATGTAGTGGTTCCCTGAGGACCAGGATGTAGTGGTTCCCTGTAGTGGTTCCCTGAGGACCAGGATGTAGTGGTTCCCTGAGGACCAGGATGTAATGTTTCCCTGTAGTGGTTCCCTGAGGACCAGGATGTAATGTTTCCCTGAGGACCAGGATGTAGTGGTTCCCTGTAGTGGTTCCCTGAGGACCAGGATGTAGTGGTTCCCTGAGGACCAGGATGTAATGTTTCCCTGTAGTGGTTCCCTGAGGACCAGGATGTAATGTTTCCCTGTAGTAGTTCCCTGAGGACCAGGATGTAGTGGTTCCCTGAGGACCAGGATGTAGTGGTTCCCTGAGGACCAGGATGTAGTGGTTCCCTGAGGACCAGGATGTAGTGTTTCCCTGTAGTGGTTCCCTGAGGACCAGGATGTAGTGGTTCCCTGAGGACCAGGATGTAATGTTTCCCTGTAGTGGTTCCCTGAGGACCAGGATGTAGTGGTTCCCTGAGGACCAGGATGTAGTGGTTCCCTGAGGACCAGGATGTAGTGGTTCCCTGAGGACCAGGATGTAGTGGTTCCCTGAGGACCAGGATGTAGTGGTTCCCTGAGGACCAGGATGTAGTGGTTCCCTGAGGACCAGGATGTAGTGGTTCCCTGAGGACCAGGATGTAATGTTTCCCTGTAGTGGTTCCCTGAGGACCAGGATGTAGTGGTTCCCTGAGGACCAGGATGTAGTGGTTCCCTGAGGACCAGGATGTAGTGGTTCCCTGAGGACCAGGATGTAGTGGTTCCCTGAGGACCAGGATGTAGTGGTTCCCTGAGGACCAGGATGTAGTGGTTCCCTGTAGTGGTTCCCTGAGGACCAGGATGTAATGTTTCCCTATAGTGGTTCCATGAGGACCAGGATGTAATGGTTCCCTGAGGACCAGGATGTAATGGTTCCCTGAGGACCAGGATGTAATGTTTCCCTGAGGACCAGGATGTAATGTTTCCCTGTAGTGGTTCCATGAGGACCAGGATGTAGTGGTTCCCTGAGGACCAGGATGTAGTGGTTCCATGTAGTGGTTCCCTGAGGACCAGGATGTAATGTTTCCCTGTAGTGGTTCCCTGAGGACCAGGATGTAGTGGTTCCCTGAGGACCAGGATGTAGTGGTTCCCTGAGGACCAGGATGTAGTGGTTCCCTGAGGACCAGGATGTAGTGGTTCCCTGAGGACCAGGATGTAGTGGTTCCCTGAGGACCAGGATGTAGTGGTTCCCTGAGGACCAGGATGTAGTGGTTCCCTGAGGACCAGGATGTAATGTTTCCCTGTAGTGGTTCCCTGAGGACCAGGATGTAGTGGTTCCCTGAGGACCAGGATGTAGTGGTTCCCTGAGGACCAGGATGTAGTGGTTCCCTGAGGACCAGGATGTAGTGGTTCCCTGAGGACCAGGATGTAGTGGTTCCCTGAGGACCAGGATGTAATGTTTCCCTATAGTGGTTCCATGAGGACCAGGATGTAATGGTTCCCTGAGGACCAGGATGTAATGGTTCCCTGAGGACCAGGATGTAATGTTTCCCTGAGGACCAGGATGTAATGTTTCCCTGTAGTGGTTCCATGAGGACCAGGATGTAGTGGTTCCCTGAGGACCAGGATGTAGTGGTTCCATGTAGTGGTTCCCTGAGGACCAGGATGTAATGTTTCCCTGTAGTGGTTCCCTGAGGACCAGGATGTAGTGGTTCCCTGTAGTGGTTCTCTGAGGACCAGGATGTAATGTTTCCCTGTAGTGGTTCCCTGAGGACCAGGATGTAGTGGTTCCCTGTAGTGGTTCCCTGAGGACCAGGATGTAGTGGTTCCCTGAGGACCAGGATGTAATGTTTCCCTGTAGTGGTTCCCTGAGGACCAGGATGTAGTGGTTCTCTGAGGACCAGGATGTAATGTTTCCCTGTAGTGGTTCCCTGAGGACCAGGATGTAGTGGTTCCCTGAGGACCAGGATGTAGTGGTTCCCTGTAGTGGTTCCCTGAGGACCAGGATGTAATGTTTCCCTATAGTGGTTCCATGAGGACCAGGATGTAATGGTTCCCTGAGGACCAGGATGTAATGGTTCCCTGAGGACCAGGATGTAATGTTTCCCTGAGGACCAGGATGTAATGTTTCCCTGTAGTGGTTCCATGAGGACCAGGATGTAGTGGTTCCCTGAGGACCAGGATGTAGTGGTTCCCTGTAGTGGTTCCCTGAGGACCAGGATGTAGTGGTTCCCTGTAGTGGTTCCCTGAGGACCAGGATGTAGTAGTTCCCTGTAGTGGTTCCCTGAGGACCAGGATGTAATGTTTCCCTGTAGTGGTTCCCTGAGGACCAGGATGTAGTGGTTCCCTGTAGTGGTTCTCTGAGGACCAGGATGTAATGTTTCCCTGTAGTGGTTCCCTGAGGACCAGGATGTAGTGGTTCCCTGTAGTGGTTCCCTGAGGACCAGGATGTAGTGGTTCCCTGAGGACCAGGATGTAATGTTTCCCTGTAGTGGTTCCCTGAGGACCAGGATGTAGTGGTTCTCTGAGGACCAGGATGTAATGTTTCCCTGTAGTGGTTCCCTGAGGACCAGGATGTAGTGGTTCCCTGAGGACCAGGATGTAGTGGTTCTCTGAGGACCAGGATGTAATGTTTCCCTGTAGTGGTTCCCTGAGGACCAGGATGTAGTGTTTCCCTGTAGTGGTTCCCTGAGGACCAGGATGTAGTGGTTCCCTGAGGACCAGGATGTAGTGGTTCCCTGAGGACCAGGATGTAATGTTTCCCTGTAGTGGTTCCCTGAGGACCAGGATGTAATGTTTCCCTGAGGACCAGGATGTAATGTTTCCCTGTAGTGGTTCCCTGAGGACCAGGATGTAGTGGTTCCCTGAGGACCATGGTGTAGTGTGGAACTTTATTAACCTGTCCCTGAGGGTCCAGAGTGGAGTTTTATTAACCTGTCCCTGAGGGGTCACTCTCCTCAGAGTGGAGCTTTATTAACCTGTCCCTGAGGGGTCAATCTCCTCAGAGTGGAGCTTTATTAACCTGTCCCTGCGGGGTCACTCTCTTCAGAGTAGAGCTTTATTAACCTGTCCCTGAGGGGTCACTCTCCTCAGAGTGGAGCTTTATTAACCTGTCCCTTAGTGGTTCAGAGTGGAGCTTTATTAACCTGTCCCTGAGGGGTCACTCTCCTCAGAGTGGAGCTTTATTAACCTGTCCCTGAGGGGTCACTCTTCACAGAGTGGAGCTTTATTAACCTGTCCCTGAGGGGTCACTCTCCTCAGAGTGGAGCTTTATTAACCTGTCCCTGAGGGGTCACTCTCCACAGAGTGGAGCTTTATTAACCTGTCCCTGAGGGGTCACTCTCCTCAGAGTGGAGCTTTATTAACCTGTCCCTGAGGGGTCCAGAGTGGAGCTTTATTAACCTGTCCCTGAGGGGTCACTCTCCTCAGAGTGGAGCTTTATTAACCTGTCCCTGAGGGGTCCAGAGTGGAGCTTTATTAACCTGTCCCTGAGGGGTCACTCTCCTCAGAGTGGAGCTTTATTAACCTGTCCCTGAGGGGTCACTCTCCTCAGAGTGGAGCTTTATTAACCTGTCCCTGAGGGGTCACTCTCCACAGAGTGGAGCTTTATTAACCTGTCCCTGAGGGTCCAGAGTGGAGCTTTAATAACCTGTCCCTGAGGGGTCACTCTCCTCAGAGTGGAGCTTTATTAACCTGTCCCTGAGGGGTCCAGAGTGGAGCTTTATTAACCTGTCCCTGAGGGGTCACTCTCCTCAGAGTGGAGCTTTATTAACCTGTCCCTGAGGGGTCACTCTCCTCAGAGTGGAGCTTTATTAACCTGTCCCTGCGGGGTCACTCTCTTCAGAGTAGAGCTTTATTAACCTGTCCCTGCGGGGTCACTCTCTTCAGAGTAGAGCTTTATTAACCTGTCCCTGAGGGGTCACTCTCCTCAGAGTGGAGCTTTATTAACCTGTCCCTGAGGGGTCCAGAGTGGAGCTTTAATAACCTGTCCCTGAGGGGTCACTCTCCTCAGAGTGGAGCTTTATTAACCTGTCCCTGAGGGGTCACTCTCCTCAGAGTGGAGCTTTATTAACCTGTCCCTGAGGGGTCACTCTCCTCAGAGTGGAGCTTTATTAACCTGTCCCTGAGGGGTCCAGAGTGGAGCTTTATTAACCTGTCCCTGAGGGGTTACTCTCCTCAGAGTGGAGCTTTATTAACCTGTCCCTGAGGGGTCACTCTCCTCAGAGTGGAGCTTTATTAACCTGTCCCTGAGGGGTCACTCTCCACAGAGTGGAGCTTTAATAACCTGTCCCTGAGGGGTCACTCTCCTCAGAGTGGAGCTTTAATAACCTGTCCCTGAGGGGTCCAGAGTGGAGCTTTATTAACCTGTCCCTGAGGGGTCACTCTCCTCAGAGTGGAGCTTTATTAACCTGTCCCTGAGGGGTCCAGAGTGGAGCTTTATTAACCTGTCCCTGAGGGGTCCAGAGTGGAGCTTTATTAACCTGTCCCTGAGGGGTCACTCTCCTCAGAGTGGAGCTTTATTAACCTGTCCCTGAGGGGTCCAGAGTGGAGCTTTATTAACCTGTCCCTGAGGGGTCACTCTCCTCAGAGTGGAGCTTTATTAACCTGTCCCTGAGGGGTCACTCTCCTCAGAGTGGAGCTTTATTAACCTGTCCCTGAGGGGTCCAGAGTGGAGCTTTATTAACCTGTCCCTGAGGGGTCACTCTCCTCAGAGTGGAGCTTTATTAACCTGTCCCTGAGGGGTCCAGAGTGGAGCTTTATTAACCTGTCCCTGAGGGGTCCAGAGTGGAGCTTTAATAACCTGTCCCTGAGGGGTCCAGAGTGGAGCTTTATTAACCTGTCCCTGAGGGGTCCAGAGTGGAGCTTTATTAACCTGTCCCTGAGGGGTCACTCTCCACACTCATCTCATCCAATCAGATGGCATATTCATCACAAAACCATTTGATATTGCCAATTATTTTAATGATTATTTCATCGTCAAAGCTGGCAAATTTAGGCAGGAAATGCCAACAACGAACAGCGAGCAATTATATTCACGCATAACAAAAAACAATTTCAAAATCATGAAAGAAAAGCATTGCAAGTTTGAATTTTGTAAAGTTAGTGTGTGGGAGAGGTGAACAAATTGTTGTTCTCGATCAATAAAGACAAACTTCCTGGTGTTGATAACGTCGATGGAGAGCTACTGCGGATGGTATCTGACTCTATAGCCCCCCCCCCCCTATCTGTCATATCTTTCATCTGAGCCCAGAGGAAAGTCTTCATTTTAGTCATTTAGCAGTCGCTCTTATCCAGAGCGACTTACAGTAGTGAATGCATTACATTTCATACATTTTTTTGCTGGCCCCCCCCCGTGGGAATTCGAACCCACAACCCTGGCGTTGCAAACACCATGCTCTACCAACTGAGCTACAGGGAACACCACGCTCTACCAACTGAGCTACAGGGAACACCACGCTCTACCAACTGAGCTACAGGGAACACCATGCTCTACCAACTGAGCTACAGGGAACACCACGCTCTACCAACTGAGCTACAGGGAACACCACGCTCTACCAACTGAGCTACAGGGAACACCACGCTCTACCAACTGAGCTACAGGGAACACCACGCTCTACCAACTGAGCTACAGGGAACACCATGCTC